>NC_142806.1:34447773-34612219 GCF_049724085.1 Artemia sp. Qi Xiang Cuo
TTTGGATTTCTTTCATTGAAATGCAAGAGTTGAATTTTTTTCATTGAAATATTTCAGTAATGTTTTGTTGTGGTTTACCTTGTCACAGTTACATTCTCTTGATTTTTCAAAGTTCATTTTGAATTTCTTTCGTTGAAATGCAAGAGTTGGAATATTTCAGTAGTGTTTGGTTGTGGTTTACCTTGTCACAGTTACATTTTCTTGATTTTTCAAAGTTCATTTTGAATTTCTTTCATTGAAATGCACGAGTCGGATTATTTCAGTATCGTTTTGTCGTGGTTTACCATGTCACAGTTATATTCCCTTGATTTTTCAAAGTTCATTTTGGATTTCTTTCTTTGAAATGCAAGAGTTGGAATATTTCAGTGGATTTATTTAGTTGAAATTCAAGAGTTGGAATATTCCAATAGTTTTTTGTTGTGGTTAACCTTGTATATGTTAGATTATCTTGATTTTTCAAAGTTCATTTTAAATTTATCTCGTTGAAATGCAAGAGTTGGAATATTTCAGTAGTGTTTTGTCGTGGTTTACCTTGTCACAGTTACATTATCTTGATTTTTCAAAGTTTAATTTGGATTTCTTTAATTGAAATGCAAGAGTTGGATTATTTCAGTAATGTTTTGTCATGGTTTACCTTGTCACAGTTACAGTTCATTGATTTTTCAAAGTTCATTTTGGATTTATATCGTTGAAATGCAAGAGTTAAAATATTTCAGTAGTGTTTTGTTGTGGTTTACTTTTTCACACATACATTCTCTTGATTTTTCAAAGTTCATTTTGGATTTCTTCTTTTGAATTGCAAGAGTAGGAATCTTTCAGGAGTGTTTGGTTGTGGTTTACCGTGTCACAGTTACATTCTATTGATTTTTAAAAGTTCGTTTTGTATTTATTTCATTAAAATGCAAGAGTGGGAATATTTTGGTAGTGTTTTGTCGTGGTTTACCTTGTCACAGTTACATTCTCTTGATTTTTCAAAGTTCATTTGGATTTCTTTCCTTGAAATGCAAGAGTTGGAATATTTCAGTAGCATTTTGTAGTGGTTTACCCTGTCACAGTTACATTCTCTTGATTATTCAAAGTTCATTTTGTATTTCTTTAGTTGAAATGAAAGAGTTGGAATATTTCAGTAGCGTTTTGTCGTGGTTTACCTTGTCACAGCTAAATTCCCTTGATTTTTCGAAGTTCCTTTTGGATTTCCTTTCGTTGAAATGCAAGAGTTGGAATATTTCAGTAGTGTTTTGTCAGGGTTTACCTTGTCGCAGTTACATTCTCTTAATTTTTCAAAGTTCCTTTTGAATTGCTTTCGTTGAAATGCAAGAGTTGGAATATTTCAGTAGTGTTTTGTTGTGGTTTACCTTGTCACAGTTACATTTTCTTGATTTTTCAAAGTTCATTTTGTATTTATTTCATTGAAATGAAAGAGTTGGATTATTTCAGTAGAGTTTTGTTGTGGTTTACCTTGTCACTGTTACATTCTCTTGATTTTTCAAAGTCTATTTTGAATTTATATAGCTGAAATGCAAGAGTTGAATTATTTCAGTAATGTTTTGTAATGGTTTACCTTGTCACAGTTACATTCGCTTGATTTTTTAAAGTTCATTTTTGATTTATTTCATTTAAATGCAAGAGTTGGAATATTTCAGTAGAGTTTTGTCGTGGTTTACCATGTCACGGTTACATTCTCTTGATTTTTCAAAGTTCATTTTGAATTTCCTTTCATTGAAATGCAAGAGTTGAATTATTTCAGTAATGTTTTGTCTTGGTTTACCTTGTCACAGTTACTTCGCATAATTTTTCATAGTTCATTTTGAATTTCTTTCGTTGAAATGCAAGAGTTGGAATATTTCAGTAGTGTTTGGTTGTGGTTTACGGTGTCACAGTTACATTCTCTTGATTTTTCAAAGTTCATTTTGAATTTCTTTCATTGAAATGCAAGAGTTGGAATATTTCAGTAGTGTTTTGTCGTGGTTTACCATGTCACAGTTATATTCACTTGATTTTTCAAAGTTCATTTTGAATTTCTTTCGTTGAAATGCAAGAGTTGGAATATTTCAGTGGATTTCTTTCGTTGAAATGCAAGAGTTGGAATATTTCAATAGTGTTTTGTTGTGGTTCACCTTGTCTCAGTTACATTTTCTTGATTTTTCAAAGTTCATTTTGGATTTATCTCGTTGAAATGCAAGAGTTGGAATATTTCAGTAGTGTTTGGTTGTGGTTTACCTTGTCACAGTTACATTTTCTTGATTTTTCAAAGTTTATTTTGAATTTCATTCATTGAAATGCAAGAGTTGAATTATTTCAGTAGTGTTTTTTCGTGGTTTACCTTGTCACAGTTATATTCTCTTGATTTTTCAAAGTTCATTTTGAATTTCTTTTCGTTGAAATGCGAGAGTTGGAATATTTCAGTAGTGTTTTGTTGTTGTTTACCGTCTCACACTTACATTCTTTTAATTTTTTAGAGTTCACTTTTAATTTCTTTCCTTGATATGCAAGAGTCGGAATATTTCAGTAGTGTTTCGTAAGTGTTTACTTTATCACAGTTATATTCTCTTGATTTTTAAGAGTTCATTTTGTATTTCTTTCATTGAATTGCAAGAGTTGAATTTTTTTCATTGAAATATTTTAGTAATGTTTTGTTGTGGTTTACCTTCTCAAAGTTACATTCTCTTTATTTTTCAAAGTTCATTTTGAATTTATTTTGTTGAAATTCAAGAGTTGGAATATTTCAGTAGTGTTTGGTTGTGGTTTAACGTGTCACAGTTACATTCTCTTGATTTTTCAAATTTCCTTTTGAATTTCTTTCATTGAAATTCAAGACTCGGATTATTTCAGTAGCGTTTTGTCGTTGTTTACCTTGTCACAGTTATAGTCACTTGATTTTTCAAAGTTCATTTCGTTTTTCTTTCTTTGAAATGCAAGAGTTGGAATATTTCAGTTGATTTATTTAGTTGAAATGAACGAGTTGGAATATTTCAATAGTGTTTTGTTATGGTTTACCTTGTCTCAGTTACGTTTTCTTGATTTTTCAAAGTTCATTTTGAATTTCTTTCATTGAAATGCAAGAGTTGGATTATTTCAGTAGTGTTCTGTTGTGGTTTACCTTATCACAGTTACGTCCTCTTTATCTTTCGAAGTTAATTTGGGATTTCTTTCGTTGAAATGCAAGATTTGAAATATTTAAGCAGTGTTTTATCTTGGTTTCCCTTGTAATAATTACATTTTCATGATTTTTCAAGATTAATTTTGAATTTCTTTCGTTGGAATGCAAAAGTTGAAATATTTCAGTAGTGTTTGGTTTTGGTTTACCTTGTCACAGTTACATTCTTTTGATTTTTCAAAGTTCGTTTTGAATTTCTTTCATTAAAATGCAAGAGTTGGAATATTTTGGTAGTGTTTTGTCGTGGTTTACCTTGTCACAGTTATATTCTCTTGATTTTTCAAAGTTCATTTGGATTTCTTTCCTTGAAATGCAAGAGTTGGAATATTTCAGTAGCATTTTGTCGTGGTTTACCCTGTCACAGTTACATTCCCTTGATTTTTCAAAGTTCATTTTGGATTTCTTTCGTTGAAATGCAAGAGTTGGAATATTTCAGTAGCGTTTTTTCGTGGCTTACCTTGTCACAGTTACATTCTCTTGATTTTTTTCAAAGTTCATTTTGAATTTCTTTCCTTGAAATGCAAGAGTGGGATTATTTCAGTAGCGTTTTGTAGTGGTTTACCTTGTCACAGTTACATTCTCTTGATTTTTCAAAGTTCCTTTTGGATTTACTTTCGTTGAAATGCAAGAGTTGGAATATTTCAGTAGTGTTTTGTCATGGTTTACCTTGTCAAAGTTACATTACCTTGGTTTTTCAAAGTTCCTTTTGAATTTCCTTTCGTTGAAATGCAAGAGTTGAATTATTTCAGTAGTGTTTTGTCGTGGTTTACCTTGTCACAGTTACATTGCCTTGATTTTTCAGAGTTCATTTTGGATTTCTTTCATTGAAATGCAAGAGTTGGACTATTTCAGTAGCGTTTTGTTGTGGTTTACCTTGTCACTGTTACATTCTCTTGATTTTTCATAGTTCATTTTTAATTTATATAGCTTAAATTCAAGAGTTGCATTATTTCAGTAATGTTTTGTCGTGGTTTACCCTGTAACAGTTACATTCTCTTGATTTTTTAAAGTTCATTTTGGATTTCTTTCATTGAAATGCAAGAGTTGGATTATTTCAGTAGCGTTTTGTTGTGGTTTACCTTGTCACGGTTACATTCTCTTGATTTTTCAAAGTTCATTTTGAATTTCCTTTCATTGAAATGCAAGAGTTGAATTATTTCAGTAATGTTTTGTCTTGGTTTACCTTGTCACAGTTACATTCGCTTGATTTTTCATAGTTCATTTTGGATTTCTTTCTTTGAAATGCAAGAGTTGGAATATATCAGTAGTGTTTGGTTGTAGTTTCCGTGTCACAGTTACATTCCCTTGATTTTTCAAATTTCATTTTGAATTTTTTTCATTGAAATGCAAGAGTTGGAATGTTTCAGTAGCGTTTTGTCGTGGTTTACCATGTCACAGTTATATTCACTTGATTTTTCAAAGTTCATTTTGGATTTCTTTCGTTGTAATGCAAGAGTTGGAATATTTCAGTGGATTTCTTTCGTTGAAATGCAAGAGTTGGAATATTCCAATAGTTTTTTGTTGTGGTTCACCTTGTATAAGTTACATTTTCTTGATTTTTCAAAGTTCATTTTGAATTTATTTCATTGAAATGCAAGTTGGATTATTTCAGTAGTGTTTTGTAGTGGTTTACCTTGTCACAGTTACATTTTTTTGATTTTTCAAAGTTCAATTTGTATTTATTTCATTGAAATGCAAGATTTGAATTATTTTAGTAATGTTTTGTTGTGGTTTACCTTCTCACAGTTACATTCTCTTGATTTTTCAAAGTTCATTTTGGATTTCTTCTATTGAAATGCAAGAGTTGGAATAGATCAGTAGTGTTTGGTTGCAGTTTACCGTGTCACAGTTACATTCTCTTAATTTGTGAAAGTTCATTTTGAATTTTTTTCATTCAATTGCAAGAGTTGGAATGTTTCAGTAGTGTTTTGTCGTGGTTTACCATGTCACAGTTACATTCCCTTGATTTTTCAAAGTTCATTTCGGATTTCTTTCGTTGAAATGCAAGAGTTGGAATATTTCAGTGGATTTCTTTCGTTGAAATGCAAGAGTTGGAATATTCCAGTAGTGTTTTGTTTTGGTTCACCTTTTCAAAGTTAAATTCTCTTGATTTTTCAATGCTCATTTTGGATTTCTTTCATTGAAATACAAGAGTTTGAATAATTTCAGTAGTGCTTTGTTGAGGTTTACAATTACAGAATTACAGTTTCTTGATTTTATGAACTTCATTTCGATTTTCTTTCATCGAAATGAATGAGTTGAAATATTTTACTAGTGTTTTGCTATGCTTTACCTTGTCAAACTTACATTCTTTTGATTTTTCAAAGTTCATTTTGGATTTATCTCGTTGAAATGCAAGAGTTGTATTATTTCAGTAGTGTCTGGTTGTGGTTTACTTTGTCAGACTTACATTCTCTTGATTTTTCAAATTTAATTTAGAATTTATTTCGTTGAAATGCAAGAGTTGTAATATTTCAGTAGTGTTTGGTTGTGGTTTACCGTGTCACAGTTACATTCTATTGAATTTTCAAAGTTCATTTTGAATTTCTTTCATTAAGATGCATGAGTGAGAATATTTTAGTTGTGTTTTGTCGTGGTTTACCTTGTCACAGTTACATTCTCTTGATTTTTCAAAGTTCATTTGGATATATTTCCTTGAAATGCAAGAGTCGGAATATTTCAGTAGCATTTTGTCGTGGTTTACCCTGTCACAGTTACATTCTCTTGATTTTTCAAATTTCATTTTGTATTTCTTTCCTTGAAATGCAAGAGTTGTAATCTTTCAATAGAGTTTTGTCGTGGTTGACCTTGTCACAGTTACATTCTCTTGATTTTTTTCATAGTTAATTTTGTATTTCTTTACTTGAAATGCAAGAGTGGAATTATTTCAGTAGCGTTTTGTAGTGGTTTACCTTGTCACAGTTAAATTCCCTTGATTTTTCAAACTTCATTTTGGATTTCTTTCATTGAAATGCAAGAGATTGATTATTTCAGTAGTGTTTGTCAGGGTTTACCATGTCACAGCTAAATTGTAATAAATTTTTAAATTTATTTTTGATTTTCAATCGTTGAATGGCTTGATTTGGAATATTTCAATAGTGTTTTGTCATGCTTTACCTTGTCTCAGTTACACTCCCTTGATTTTTCAAAGTTCATTTGAATTTCATTCATTGAAATGCAAGAGTTGGAATATTTCAGTAGTATTTTGTCGTGGTTTACCTTGTCACAGATACATTTTCTTGATTTTTCAAAGTTCATTTTTCAATTTCTTTCATTGAAATGCAAGAGCTGGAATATTTCAGTAGTATTTTGTCGTGGTTTACCTTGACACAGTTACATTCGCTTGATTTTTCAAAGTTCATTTCGGTTTTCTTTCATTGAAATGCAACAGTTGGAATATCTCAGTAGTGTTTTGTCGTGGTTTACCTTTTCACAGTTCCATTCGCCAGATTTTTCAAAGTTCATTTTGGATTTCTTTAGTTGAAATGCAAGAGTTGGAATATTTCAGAAAGCGTTTTGTCGTGGTTTACCTTGTCACAAATATATTTTCTTGATTTTTCAAAGTTCATTTCGTTTTTCTTTCATTGAAATGCAAGAATTGGAATATTTCAGTAGTGTTTTGTCGTGGTTTACCTTGTCACAGTTACATTCTCTTGAGTTTTCAAAGCTTATTTTGGATTTCTTTATTTGAAATGCAAGAGTTGGAATATTTCACAAGCCTTTTGTCGTGGTTTAATTTGTCACAGTTACATTTTCTTGATTTTTCAAAGTTCATTTTGAATTTCTTTCATTGAAATGAAAGAGTGGGATTATTTCAGTAGCGTTTTATCGTGGTTTACAATCTCACAGATACATTCTCTTGATTTTTCAAAGTTTATTCTGGATTTATCTCGTTGAAATGCAAGAGTTGGAATATTTCAGTACTGTTTTGTTGTGGTTTACTTTGTCACACTTACATTCTCACGATTTTTCAATGTTCATTTTGGATTTCTTTCATTGAAATGCAAGAGTTGGAATATTTCAGTAGTGTTTTGTCGTGGTTTACCTTATCACAGTTACATTCTCTTGATTTTTCAAAGTTCATTGTGGATTTCTCTCGTTGAAATGCAAGAGTTGAATTATTTCAGTAGTGTTTTGTCGTGGTTTACCTTGTCATAGTTACATTCTCTTAATTTTTCAAAGTTCATTTTGAATTTCTTTCGTTGAAATGCAAGAGTTGGAATATTTCAGTAGTGTTTTGTCGTGGTTTACCCTTTCACAGTTACATTGTCTTAATTTTTCAAAGTTGATTTGTAATTTAATTCGTTGAAATGAAAGAGTTGGAATATTTCAGTAGTGTTTTGTTATGGTTTACCTTGTCACAGTTACATTCTCTTGATTCTTCAAAGTTCATTTTGAATTTCCTTTCGTTGAAATGCATGAGCTGGAATATTTCACTAGTGTTTTGTCATGGTTTACCTTGTCAAAGTTACATTTTCTTGATTTTTCAAAGTTTTTTTGGATTTCTTTCGTTGAAATGCAAGAGTTGGAATATTTCAGTAGTGTTTTATCATGGCTTACCTTGTCACAGTTACATTTTCTTGATTTTTCAAAGTTCATTTTGGATTTCTTTCATTGAAATGCAAGAGTTGGAATATTTCAGTAGTGTTTTATCATGGCTTACCTTGTTAAAGCTACATTCTATTGAATTTTCAAACTTCATTTTGGTTTTCTTTCATTGAAATTCAAGAGTTGGATTATTTCAGTAGTGTTTTGCCGTGGTTTACCTTGTCACAGTTACATTCTCTTGATTCTTCAAAGTTCATTTTGAATTTCTCTCATTGAAATGCAAGAGTTGGAATATTTCACTAGTGTTTGTTTGCGGTTTACCTTGTCACAGTTACATTCTCTTGATTTTTCAAAGTTACTTTTGGATTTCTTTCATTGAAATGCAAGAGTTGGAATATTTCACTAGTGTTTTGCCGTGGTTTACCTTACCACACTTACATTCTCTTGATTTTTCAAAGATCATTATGGATTTCTTTCATTGAAATGCAAGAGTTGGAACATTTCAGTAGTGTTTTGTCGTGGTTTACCTTGTCATACTTACATTCACAGTTACATTCTCTTGATTTTTCAATGTTCATTGTGGATTTCTTTCGTTGAAATATGTTTTGTTGTGCTTTACCTTAACACAGTTACATTTTCTTGATTTTTTTTCGGTTAGGTTAGGCTAGATCAAGTAAGGTGCGGTTAGGTTAAGTTAGGTTAGGTTAGCCTACGGCCGAGCACGTACGGTGGCGAACCAAGCCTACCCAAAATTAACCTAGTCAAAAATAACCTGATCTAACCTAACCTAACCTAAAAAAATCAAGAAAATGTAACTGTGTCAAGGTAAAGCACAACAAAACATATTTCAACGAAAGAAATCCACAATGAAACTTGAAAAATCAAGAAAATTGTAACTGTGACAAAGTAAACCACGACAAAACACTACTGAAATATTCCAACTCTTGCATTTCAATGAAAGAAGTCCATAATGATCTTTGAAAAATCAAGAGAATGTAAGTGTGGTAAGGTAAACCACGGCAAAACACTAGTGAAATATTCCAACTCTTGCATTTCAATGAAAGAAATCCAAAAGTAACTTTGAAAAATCAAGAGAATGTAACTGTGACAAGGTAAACCGCAAACAAACACTAGTGAAATATTCCAACTCTTGCATTTCAACGAGAGAAATTCAAAATGAACTCTGAAAAATTAAGAGAATGTAACTGTGACAAGGTAAACCATGATAAAACACTACTGAAATATTCCACTTTGCATTTCAAATAAAGAAATTAAAACTAATTTTGAAAAATCAATAGAATTTAACTGTGACACGGTAAAGCACAACAAACCTCTACTGAAGCATTCCAACTCAAGATTTTCAAAGACAGGAAATTACAAAAGAACATTGATGAATCAAGATAATGTAACTGAGACAAGATAAATAACGATAAAACGCAAACGACATATTACAAATTTTGCTTTTCAATAAAAGAAAACCAAAACGAGCTTCGAAAAATAAAAAGAATTTAAGTATAACATGGATGAACATGACAAGACACAACTGAAATATAACAACTCTCGCATTTGAATGAAAGAAATCCAAAATAAATTTTGAAAAATCAAGAGAATGTAAGTGTGACAAGGTAAACGACAACAAAAAACTACTGAAATATTCAAACTCTTGAATTTCAATGAATGAAATCCAAAATGAACTTTGAAAAATCAAGAGAATGTAACTATGACAAGGTAAACCACGACAAAACACTACTGAAATATTCCAATTCTTGCATTTCAATGAAAGAAATCCAAAAGGAACTTTAAAAAATCAAGAGAATGTAACTGTGATAAGGTAAACCACAACAAAACGCTACTGAAATATTCCAGCTCTTGCATTTCAACGAAAGAAATTCAAAATGAATTTTGAAAAATTAAGAGAATGTAACTGTGACAAGGTAAATCACGACAAAACACTACGGAGATATTCCAACTCTTGCATTTCAACAAAGTAAATCCAAAATGGACTTTGAAAAATCAAGGGAATGTAACTCTGACAAGGTAAAACACGACAAAACACTACTGAAACATTCCAACTCGTGCATTTCAATGAAAAAAATTCAAATTGAACTTTCACAAATCAAGGGAATGTAACTGTGAAACGGTAAACTGCAACCAAACACTACTGATATATTCCAACTCTTGCATTTCAACGAAAGAAATTCAAAATGAACCTTGAAAAATCAAGAGAATGTAAATTTGACAAGGTAAACCACGACAAAACACTACTGAAATAAACCAACTCTTGCATTTCAATGAAAGAAACTCAAAATTAACTTTGAAAAATCAAGAGAATGTAACTGTGACAAGGTAAACCACGACAAAACACTACTGAAATATTCCAACTCTTGCATTTCGACGAAGGAAATCCAAAATGAAGTTTGAAAAATCAAACGAATGTAACTCTGACAGGGTAAACCATGACAAAACGCTACTGAAATATTCCCACACATCCCAAATCACAGGTTTCAGACAACACATACCTATGAAAGACTAAGAAATCCAACTCAGAAAAGCCCGAAATAGTAATTTACATATCCCAAATCATAGGTTTCAGACAACACACACCAACGAAAGACTAAGAAATCTAGCTTAGAAAAGCCTGAAATAGCAAACTACTCATCCCAAACTATAGGTTTCAGACAACAAAAACCTATGAGGGACTAAGAATCCTAGCTCTGAAAAGACCAAATAGCAAACCACACATCCCAAATCATAATTTTCTGACAACACACACCTATGAAAGGCTAAGAAACCTAGCTAATAAAAGCCGGAAATAGCAATTAACCATCCCAAATCATAAGTTTCAGACAACATACACCTATGAACGGCTCAGAAATCCAGCTCAGAAAAGTCAAAAATTGCAATCCACCCCTCCCAAATCATAGGTGTCAAACAACACACACCAACAGAAGACTGAGAAATCTAGCTCAGAATAGTCCGAACTAGTAAATTACATACGCCAAATCATGGGTTTCAGAAAACACACATCAACGTAAGATGGGGCCCGGGTAGGGCCTTTGAGGGTCTGTGGGACCCTTGAGGGCCGGGTGGTCCTTTGGGAGCTTGGGGGACCTTTGAGGACCGGAGGCTTCCTTCAGGGTTGGGTAGGGGGATAGGAACCCTTTGGGGTTGTGGTAGAGGACCTCACGACACTGTTCAAATGGAACTTGTGTATTATACCGACCAAAGAGTTTCAGCCTCAAATCTTCTTCTAAAATCATCTTTTAAATCATCTTTTAAAATGTCTCTAACTGTTTCGCCGAAATAATTCCCTAAAATAATAATTTGTTCTGAAAAGATATAATAAAGCCTTAAAAGTATTAAATTGGGGGCTCGGGAGCCTTTTGGGCGCCGGGGGACCATTTGGGAGCCCGGAGAACCTTTGAGGACCGGGGGCTTCCTTGGGGGTTGGGTAGGGGGATCGGAACCCTTTGGGGTTGGGGTAGGGGACCTCTAGACACTGTTCAAATGGAACATGTGTATTATAACGACCACAGAGTTTCACTCTCAAATCTTCTTCTAAAATCATCTTTTAAATCATCTTTTAAAATGTCTCTAACTGTTTCGCTGAAATAATTCCATAAAATGTCTAAAACGGTTTCGCCCAAATAATCCCTAAACGTAATTTCAGCGTGTTCCTTTTGTTTTTGGCATCTCTGCGATGACGCATTTCAAATTACTAAGAAACCTGATTCCCACACTAAAACAATTCATCGCTAAGATCAAAACATCCGCTCGGAAACAATTCTCTTGGTAGAACTCCAAAAACATTAATATAGACATTCGCTCGGAAACAATTCTCTTTGGAAACAACAAATTAATTCCCCTTTCGTGAATCAATAATTCCCCTTAGAAACAACAATTTAATTCCCCTTTCGTGTCAAATCAATCAATCATGACATCAGCTGTCACGTGTGATCTATACTTTGCCCTGGAAACAATTCTGGTCGAACTCCAAAGACATTAATTAACTTGACGTCACCTGTCAGACAACAGTTCCTATTTCTGGATCAGAACATTCGCCTCGAGCGTGCCAAAAAACACACCTGGAGAAAGAGACCTTGGAGAAAGAGGTCATTGACACTGTCCCCATTAAACTATGTAAAAAAGTTGTAGGTGGTAGCAGGGGTGAGGGTCATGAGCTTTAGGGTCATCTCTACTAGCAGTTTCTAAAGTAAGGTCAAATTTCTAAACAAAAATAATTACTAAAACCTAGGTGTCATAGAATTCTTTTCCATTGTGGAATATGTAAAAAGAGTAAGAAAGAAAGAAGGAAAATAGAATGGGAAGAGTGACGGATATTAAGAGAGAGAGAGAGAGGAGAGAGAGAGAGAGAGAGAGAGAGAGAGAGAGAGAGAGAGAGAGAGAGAGAGAGAGAGAGAGAGAGAGAGAGAGAGAGAGAGAGAGAGAGAGAGAGAGAGAGAGAGAGTGAGAGAGAGGAAGAGAGAGAAAGGAAGAGAGAGAGAGAGAGAGAGAGAGAGAGAGAGAGAGAGAGAGAGAGAGAGAGAGAGAGAGAGAGAGAGAGAGAGAGAGAGAGAGAGAGAGAGAGAGAGAGAGAGAGAGAGAGAGAGAGAGAGAGAGAGAGAGAGAGAGAGAGAAATAGATTGATATAGATATAGAAAGGTATATAGAGTGAGAGCGATAGAGAAAGAGAGAGGAAGAGAAATAGTGTGATAGAGAGAAAGGGAAAGAGGGGAAGAGATATAGAGTGAGAGAGAGTAAGGGAGAGAGAGAGAGAGAGAGAGAGAGAGAGAGAGAGAGAGAGAGAGACTTACCAAGGCTATGAATAATACGGGTGCGTTGAAAGCCCATATGAAACCATTGTGTCGGTTCAGCCAGCATCTTAAAAAAAAATAGATTTTGAACTAATAAAGCAAGACAAAAAAAAAAGATGCTTTGCATATCAGTTACATTACCAAACGGGCTAGTTAAATGTTTAAGTATCTTAACCATGGACAAGTGTTTAGCTCCCTCCAATTTAAAGATCCTAGGACTTTTCCGCATTTTCTTACCAGCTTCCTGCAATACCCCTGTTTTTCTTTTCTGTTGATTCAATTTCTCCACCGTCAAATTTTTTGCTCCCCCAAAAACAGATTCCGAGACATAGGCTGATGTACATGCCATGAAATAGTATATTTAGTATCCAGTGGCTTGTGTAACATGCTTGTGGAGAAGTCGGAAAAAAGAAATGCAAAAATAGGGATCGTTCAGAGTTACATATTCTTTTGAATTTCAGCTGGCCTAGGACATCGATTGTTTAGGACCTTGGCTTTGTACTTCAATTGACTTGAAGTTTTATACGTGAACTAGCTTGAATCCTATTAGTCTCATAGTACCCTCAAGAAGCTTATCTAACATTTTTGCAACGTATACCAATTTTAACTTTTACTAGAGATTAATTAAAAAAACTTTCCGAAAAATAAGTTTTTCAAAGAAAAGTAAAGGCTATTTTAAACTTAAGCTCAGAAGATAAAAATACCTTTTAAAATTAAAACTCAAAACGACCAGAAATTAGTATTAAGGAATAATTGAAACCCAAAATGAACAGAAATTAAATAAACAATCATAGCGAAAAACACACAACAAGTAATAATATCAATGAATAAACAGGTCTTAAAGCGATTAATGCTTAGATTGAATATGAAAATAAAGCTTGAAACAAAAAAAAATAGTTTGCTATTAAAGTATAAATGAAACTTAAAACGAACAGAAATTAAATAAAAAATCAATGTGAACAAACATACAATATATATTAATGTAAATGAATAAATAAATCTTAAAACAAGTGAAAATTAAATTGAATATACAATGAATCGAATAAAAAAAACTACAAACAAGAGTTTGGTATCGCCTCACTGCAGAAGCCTAAAACCTACTGCGTCATTGGCGCCTTATTGAAAACTATATGAGTCTTGAACAGTCTTGGAAAGTATAAACAAAATCAAATTGAATATTAGATATATATTTATATTAATTGTTGAAAGATCCATCAGTTCAAGATTTTTTTTTCACTGTAATTTTTATTTTCATTTTCAATGCTGTAAGTTCTGGAAAAGGATAAATTTGTAATATACGAGTTATTCGTTTTCAGTGAAGCGCCAATGACTCAAAAGGCCTTAGGTTTTTACAGTTAAAGAAGGCGGCAGTATCCAAAATTTTGTTTGTAGTGAAACTATATTTGTCTTGACTAATCTTGGAAAGAACTAATAAATTAAACTGAATGTCTTATGTATAGTCATATTAATTGCTGAAAGCTCGTCAGTTCAAAATTTTACTGTAATTTTAATATTTATCTTCAATATTAAGTACAAAAGAAAACATTTGTAATATAATTCGTTTTCAGTAAAGCCCCAAGGATACAGTAGGTTTTAGGCTTCTGTAGAGAGGCGATACCCAAACTCTTGTTTGTAGTTATTTTTATTCGATTCAAACTTGATTTGCATATTCAATTTAAGTTTCACTTGTTTTAAGATTTATTTATTCATTTACATTAATATATATTGCATGTTTGTTTGCATTGATTGCTTATTTAATTTCTGTTTGTTTTAAGTTTCATTTATACTTTAATAGCAAACTATTTTTTTTTTGTTTTAATCTTGATTTTTATATTCAATCTAAGCATTACTCGCTTTAAGACCTGTTTATTCATTGATATTATTACTTGTTGTGTGTTTTTCGCTATGATTGTTTATTTAATTTCTGTTCGTTTTAAGTTTCATTTATACTTTAATAGCAAACTATTTTTTTTCGTTTTAAGCTTGATTTTCATATTCAATCTAAGCATTACTCGCTTTAAGATCTATTTATTCATTGATATTATTACTTGTTGTGTGTTTTTTGCTATGATTGTCTATTTAATTTCTGTTCATTTTGGGTTTCAATTATTGTTTAATAGTAATTTCTGGTCGTTTTGAGTTTGAATTTTCACAGGTGTTTGTATCTCCTGAGTTTAAGTTTAAAATAGCCTTTACTTTTCTTTGAATTTTTTTTTTTTTGATTTTTTTAAAAATTAATTTTTGTTCGTTTTTGATTGCAAAAAGTTTCAAGTTTTTATGGCATGGGGGGGGGGGTGCTTACTGTCCGATTATTCTTGACTTTAAAAAACGGATCTAGAACTTTCAATTGAAATCGAATGAGGCTTTTTTAAAAGTCAATGCGATTACCTCTTTGATAAAAACCTTATATATGAACAATAGACAGCTTGCATAACTTGTGGACAGCGATTGACAATAATGAATGGATTGAAAAAATAGCAAGTTTAATTAACGCAATCTTGCGTTAATTAAGTAAATTATATTACTTTAGACTACGTTAGGGGGGGGGGCTTTTTAATATTTATTTTCAATATTAAGTACAAAAGAAAACATTTGTAATATTATTCGCTTTCAGTAAAGCGCCAATGACGCAGTAGGTTTTAGGCTTTTGGCTAAACGTAATTT
The DNA here is from genome assembly GCF_049724085.1 of Artemia sp. Qi Xiang Cuo. Classification (NCBI taxonomy): domain Eukaryota; kingdom Metazoa; phylum Arthropoda; class Branchiopoda; order Anostraca; family Artemiidae; genus Artemia; species Artemia sp. Qi Xiang Cuo. The sequence goes on from NC_142806.1 coordinate 34,462,957, forward strand.
CAGCGTGTTCCTTTTGTTTGGCATCTCTGCGCTAACGCATTTCAAATTTCTAGGAAACCCTTTCCTACGTTAATCTCTTCATCTCATAAATTTTCCTAGCTGAACTATTAGGGTTTCGTTAGAATATCAATTTATCTCTCCGACTTAAAGCTCCGTGAAGCCGTATTTAAAAATAGAATTTCTATCTCTTTAGACTCCCGCATAATTCCAAGATAACAAGTGAAGTCAATTATAATTCCTGACACTAAAGATCAATGAAGCCCTATTTAAAAATAGAATATTAATTTTTCTCTCTGACCTAAAGAATGTTTATCCCTCAGACCTAAGATTAAAGAAGCCTTAATGTTTCTTAATTCTCCCCTTCGTGAATCAATAATTTCCCCTAGCGATTATGTAAATCAAGTTCACAGGTGCTACTCGTGACAGGACCACGTGGTTCAATAATTCCCCCGTCGATTATGTAAATCACCCCTCATGCCATTACACGTGGCCAAACAACAACAACAACAGATCGATTGACCTTGTCCCCCATTAGACTCGATCGATAATCCCTCAGGCCTAAAGATTAAAGAAGCCTTAATGTTTCTTAATTCTCCCCTTCGTGAATCAATAATTTCCATAGCGATTATGTAAATCAATTTCTCAGGTTAAGCTAACCAAACAACAATGAAGCCATGTTTGTTTCTTAATTCCCCCATTCGTGAATCAATAATTTCCCCAGCGATTATGTAAATCCACGGAAATTCACTTCCCCCTCGAGTCCTAGATCAATGACATTGTTCCCGTTAGAATTCAATGCGCATGTGCAACCTTCGCCCCGGAGCTATTACACATAGAAACATCAAATAAATCGACCTTGGAAAAAGAGGTCATTGACCCCATTACGTACTTATTCTCTCTAGGGAGGCTATGCACTTATTAGGACTCCCTTCAGCATTAAAAATGCCGACAGAACCACGTGGTTCTATGCCCATATCAGGACTCCCGTCACGACCTTCTGATAGGGTTCTACTTAGGAGCAAGTTTAATTAACGCAATCTTGCATGTGCACTGCAAATGGTGTGTGTTAATACCAAAACATTCTAACTCTCATTGGGCCTTCAGGTATAAACAGAATTAGTTCAAAGGAAGGGTGGGGGAAAAGGGCGGGGGGGGGGTTATTGGCCCTTCGATCAATTTTGACTCTTAAGAGCTGGAGTAGAACTTCCAATTTCCAATTAAATGAGCCCTCTCTGAAGTTTATACGAGAACCCCTTCCTACCCCTCGGCCCTGGGGGGTTTTGTCGACGCTTGAGTCGACAAAATGGCGTCGACTCTACGCTGAACTACTCTACTCATTTGCACTGCAAATGGGACGATATCAGGGCGTCGGGTTTAATGCTAAGGGGTGGGCGGGCAGGGCTGGCTGTACACAACAAAATGAGGAATTTTTAGAAAACGACCCAATAAAACATTAAAGCTTTATGGTCTTTTTGATCTTTTGTTTTCTATTGTCTAAAACTTGGTAACAGAAAAAAATTAATTAAAAAAACTAAAATAACTTTTCAAAAAAGATAATAATTAACACGCAATATATAAGACTATTCTCACATTTGCGCTACAAATGGGATGATATTAGGGGGTCGGGTTTAATCCTAAAGGGTGGGCGGACGGGGCTGGCTGTGCACAACCTTCCCGTTGGTGGCCCTGTTTTCACTAATCTTAGTGCACAGCTATAAAACAATAAAACATCGAAACCTTATTGCCTTTATGACCTTTAGTTTTCTATTGTCTAAAACTTAGTAACATAAGAAAATTAATTTAAAAAACTAAATTTATTTATTAATTTACATTAATATCTATTTTATGTTTGTTTGCACTCATTTTCTACTCAATGATTATCTGATTGTTTGTATGTCCCCAAGGCAGAACTTACAATGCCTACCCCCGGGCCCGAGTGGGCTGTGTTGACATCAGTGCTTTTTGTCATCAGAACTTTGAACTATTTTACAAAATGTCTATCTCGAAATTTTTATCTGATGCGTTTAGGGCGTGGAAGAGGGGGGGGGGGCTTGTTTCCCTCCAATCTCTTTTGACTCTTAAAAAGTGAACAAGTACATTCAATTTCCAATCAAATGAGCCCTGTTAAAATTTATACGAGCATCCCCTCCATAAGAAATAATGGGAAGGATTCGGAGAATCCTTAAATTACAACCCTTTTCCTGAGGGCTGTGGGAGAGTTGTCATCCTCAAAGACCTAATTTCCAGAAGTTAAAACTACGTTTAATAAAATGGCTGTCTCAAAATTTTGATTGGATGTGTTAGGGGAAAAGGTGGCGTGAGAGGGGGTTAGTTGCCCTCAAATCACTTTCGACTATTAAAAAGGGCACTAGCACTTTGAATTGTCTATCGAATGAGCCTTCTTTAAGGTTTTTATGATTCCGCCTTCTATAAAAAACCTTATGTCCCCACAGTTCATAAATTGAAACACTTGAATTGAGGATTATGAAGGAGTGTCCTCCTCAAAAACATATTTTCTTTTTGAAAATCAACTACGCGTAACAAAATGGCTTTCTCAAAATTTTGAATGGATGTGTTTGGGGGAATGATTGGCGTGGGGGGGGGGGGCTAGTTGCCCTCCAATCACTTTCGAATATTAAAAAGGACACTAGCCCTTTGAATTTCTAATCGAATCAGCCTGTTTTAAAATTTCTATGACAACGTCTTCTATAAAAACCTTATATGCCCTCAGGGCATAAATTAAAATCCGTGTCCTGAGGGATGTGGGGGAGGGTCCTCCTAGAAAACGTATTGGTCAGCTTGAAATCAACTACACTGAACAAAATAGCTATATCACAATTTTAATTGGATGTGTTTGGGAGAATGATGGGCGTGGGGGGGGGGGCTAGTTGCCCTCAAATCACTTTCAACTATTAAAAAGGATACCATCCCATTGAATTTCTAATCGAATGAGCCTTTTTTGAAGTTTCTGCGACAGCACCTTCTATAAAAAACCTTATATGGCCCCAGGGCATAACTTAAAACTCTTGCCCTGAGGGTTGTGGGGGAGTGTCCTCCTCAAAAATATATTTTCTATCTGGAAATCAACTCCGCTCAACAAAAGTGCTATCTCAAAATTGTGATTGGATGTGTTTGGGGGAATGATGGGCGTGGGGGGGGGGATAGTTGCCCTCCAATCACTTTCGACTATTAAAAAGGGCACTTGAAGGTTTCCAATCGAATGAATCCCTTTTGAAGTTTTTACAACGACCCCTTCCGTATGAAGTGCCTCTGAAAAAAAAAAAATATATAAAACATTGGAGCCGTATGGCCTTTACTATAGGCAACGCTACAGCGTTGCCTCTGATTATTTTTTTCCCAGAGGCACTTCATATGGAAGGGGTCGTCGTAGAAACTTCAAAGGGGGCTCATTCAATTGGAAATCGATAATTCTAGTGCCCTTTTTAATAGTCGAAAATGATTGGGGGGGGCAACTAGCCCCCCCCCCCACGCCCCTCATTCCCCCAAACACATCCAATCAAAATTTTGAGATTTTGTTTTTGAGAAAATTTTGAGAAAATTTGTTTTTGAGGAGGACACTCCCCCACAACCCTCAAGGCAAGGGTTTTAAGTTATACCCTGGGGGTCTATAAGGTTTTTATAGAAGACGGTGTCGTAGAAACTTCAAAAAAGGCTCATTCGATTAAAAATTCAAAGGGTTAGTGCTCTTTTTAATAGTCAAAAGTGATTTGAGGGTAACTAACCCCCCTCTCCGCCCACCTTTTCCCCAAACACATCTAATCAAAATTTTGAGACAGCCATTTTATTAAACGTAGTTTTAAGTTCTGGAAATTAGGTCTTTGAGGATGACAACTCCACCACAGCGCACAGAGCAAGAGTTGTAAGTTATGCTCTGGGGGCGTAAAAGGTTTTGTACAGAACATTATCGTATGAACTTCAGAGAGGGTCATTTGTTTGGGAATTGAAAGTTCTAGTTCACTTTTTAAGCGTCAAAAGATATTGGAGGGTAACCAGCTCCCCCCCCCCAAACCCTAGTTTCCCAAATGCATCCAATAAAAAATTTAAGATAGCAATTTTGTTAAAAATAGTTCAAAGATCATATAACAAAAATTCCGGTGTCGACACAACCCGCTAGGGCCTGGGAGCAGGCGTTGTAAGTTATGCCCTGGGGGCATATATGAGTGTTATGAAAGGGATGCTCGTATCAACTTCAAAGAGGGATCATTGATTGGAAATTGAAAGTTCTAGTTTACTTTTTAAGAGTCAAAAGAGATTGGAGGGCACCTAGCCCCCCCCCCTCCACGACCTTTTTTCCTCAAACCCATCCGATAAGAACTTTTTCTTAAATAGTTCAAAGACCATATAACAAAAACTCAGGGGTCAACACAGCCCCCCCAGGGCCCGAGGGCAGGTGTTGACAGTTATGCCCTTGGGGAATATATGGTACTTATTGAACGGATGCTCGTAAAAATTCAGAGATGGCTCATTTGATTGAAAATTGAAAGTTCTAGATAAGTTTTTTTGAGTCAAAAGATATTGGAGGGCAACTAGCCCCTCACGCCCCTTTTCCCCAAATGTATCCAATAGAAATTTTGAGATAGGCATTAAGTTAAAAATTTCCAAAGTCAGATAACAAAAACTCATGTGTCGTCACAACCCCCCAGGGCCCGGGGGCAGGCTTTGTAAGTTACGCCCTGGAGCATATATTGTTCGTATGAAAATGATCCTCGTATAAACTTCAGAGATGGCTCATTTGATTGGATAGTGAAAGTTCGAGCTCACTTTTTATTAGTCAAAAGAGATCCGAGGGCAGCTATCCCCCAACCCATCTGATGAAAATTTTTCAAATAGTTCAAAGGTCGGATAAGAAAAAATCCGGTGTCAATAGAACCCCCCAGGGCACAGGGGAAGGCGTTCTAAGTTATGCCCTAAGGCCATGTATGGTTCTTATGAAAGGGATTCTCGTATAAACTTCATAGAGGGCTCATTTGATTCGAAATTGAAAGTTCTAGTTCACTTTTTAAGAGTCCAGAGAGTTAAACTAGCCTCCCCCCACGCTCTTTTTTCCCCAAACCCGTCCGCTACAAATTTTGACATAGCCAGTGTTTTGGGAATTGTTCAAAAATTAGATAAAAACAACACCCCCCAGAGCCCGCGGGATTGGCGTTGTAAGTGTGTATCTGGGGGCATATATGGTTATTATGGAAGGGAGTATCATATGAACTTCAAAGAGGGCTCATGTGATTGGAAATTTAAATTTCTGGTTCATTGTTTAAGAGTCGAAATATATTCGAGGGCCCCTTGCCCCCCCCCCCTCCCCACACACACCCTTTTTTCCCCAAGACCATCCGATAAAATGTTTTTAATAGCCATTTCATTAAAAATAGTTCAAAGGTCAGATATGAAAAATTCCTGTGTCGACACAGGAATTCCGGAGGCAGGCGTTAGGAGTAATGCTCTAGGGGTATATATACTTCTTATGGAAGGGATGCTCGTATAAACTTCGGAGAGGGCTCATTTGATTTGAAATCTAAAGTTCTTGTTCCCTTTTTAATATTCAAAATATATGGGAAGGCAACTAGCCCCCCCCCCCCTCCTCCAAGTCCTGAGTGCATCATATAAAAATTTTGAGACAGACATTTTTTTAAAAATGGCTTTAACTCCTAATAACAAAAAACTCCGGTGTCGAAACAGCCCCCCCGGGCCCAGGGGTAGGCGTTGTAAGTTATAACCTGGGGACATATATGGTTGTTATGGAAGGGATGCTTGTATAAAATTCCTAGAGGGCTCATTTGATTGGAAATTGAAAGTTGTAATTCACTTTTTAAGAGTCAAAAGTGATCAGAGGGCAACTGGCCCCCAAGCCCTTTTTGCCCAAATACATCTGATAAAAAATTTGAGGTAGCTATTTTGTTAAAAATAGTTGAAAGATCATATAACAAAAACACCTTTACGTATGGTCATTTCGTTAAAAATAGTTCAGAGATCAGATAAGAAAAACTCCTGTGTTAACACAACCCCCCCCCCCTCAGGGCCGGGGAAGGCATTTTAAATATTGCTCTGGGGGCATATATGGTTCTTATGGAAGGTATGCTCGCAAAAATGTCAGAGAGGGTTCATTTGAATGGAAACTAAAAGCTGTAGTTCATTTTCTTAGAGTGAAAGATCAGAGGACAACCAGCCCCTCCCGTCCTCAATGCCTTTGGGTCTAACGGATGGATAAACCCATCCGATAAAAATTTCAGGTGACCAGTTTGTCAAAAATAGTACAACCATGAGATACTAAAACTCCATGGTCAACAAAGCCCCTCAGTATCCAGGGAAAGGCGCTGTAAGCTATACTCTGTGGACAAATACGGTACTTATATAATGGATACTTGCATAAACTTCAGAGAAGGCTCATTTGATTTAAAATAAAAAGCTCTAGTTCACTTTTAAAGAGTCATAAGAGACCGAAGCTTAATCTAGTCCCCCCACGCCCTTTCTCCCCAAACCCATCCGATAAAAATTTTGAGATAGCATTTTTGTTAAAAATAGTTCAAACATCTGATAATAAAAGCTCCGAGGTTGACACAAACCCATTTTTTCACTTTGATATTGTTACTTTGATATCAGTTTTGATACTTTGATGAATATTTGATTTTTTTTTAAGTTTTATTTTGAAATAAGGAATTTTTAAAAACTTGAAATTTTTTGCAGTCAAAACGAACAAAAACTAATTAAAAAAAACTTTCCGAAAAATAAGTTTTTAAAATAAAATTAAAGGCATTTTTAAACTTAAGATCAGAAGATACAAATACCTTTTAAAATTAAAACTCAAAACGACCAGAAATTACTATTAAAGAATAAATGAAACCCAAAATGAGCAGAAATTAAATAAGCAATCATAGCAAAAACATACAACAAGTAATAATATAAATGAATAAATAGATCTTAAAGTGAGTATTGCTTAGATTGAATATGAATATCAAGCTTAAAATGCAAAAAAAAATTTTCCTATTGAACTATAAATGAAACTTAAAACGAAAAGAAATTAAATAAACAATCAATGCAAACAAACATACAATAGATATTAATGTAAATTAATAAATAAATCTTAAAACGAGTGAAACTTAAATTGAATATGCAAATCAAGCTTGAAACGAACAAAAATCACCACAAACAAGAGTTTGGGTATGACCTCCTTCTCTCCCTGTAAAAGTCTAAAACCTACTGCGTCATTGGCGCTTGACAAAATGTGCATGCTTGATCGATTGGTAGATTTTTGTTTTAATTACTTATTCTGTTTTTATTTATTTTTTAAATGGTTGATATTTGGTTTTCTCACTTGCAGAAATAGATGGTAATTATGACTTTTTATTTATTTGTTGCTTGATTTTGGGAGCCTATCACCAAACTTCCTCGATCGACAACTGGCTGTTAATAGGAACCGAATTGTTTTTGTTTTATTCATGAATTATGTTACGATTTTGAAACAAAAAGTGACTTGCATACTTTTTGCCACCTTCTTCATGATGAATCATTATTTCCAAATTTTGTATTCAACATATTTAATGTTTGGTAGATACCGTAGTTAGTGCTAAAATCTTTGCAAAAAGGGAGAAAGATCTGGTTTTCATCTTGCGCGGAAGCCAGAAACAATTATTGTGAAAAATGTGTTTCTGAGCATTGCTAGCCGGCTTCCTTTAACTTCTCGTTAATCACCTGAAGTGCAATGTGCATCTAAAAATCCTATTCATTTATCAAAAAAATGACAGCAAATGTTGGATACACATCCAAATTAGGAATCTTCTAGTTTCTTGCTCTTATAAAAGAAGCCGACCTCGATCTGGACTTATGCAGCTCGTGATCCATATATCAATTTTATTTTTACAACATTCATTTGTGATTGGTTAGTAATTTTGCTCCCGAAGCTGCTTCTTTAGTAGTTGCCTCTTCGAGAATTTTTCCAGAGGAATGTTCTCTCCAGCAGTATGGAGGAAGCATATGCGCTGTGAGCTTTGAAAATACAGCCCTCATATGGAATAAGTCCTCAGTCGTGCTTGTAATATGCAAAGTTAAACATGGCGACAATACGAGAGTTACAGCATGCTTTAGCAGTGAGGACGGAAGAGTTGAGAGAATACGATGCCGTTGTGAAAAGACTAAAGAAGCAAATTGTTGATAAGGAAAATTTGATATCTCAATTGAGGAATGAACTGGATAAATATAGACAAGTTTTGAGATCGCCCACTTTGGCAACTAAGTTTCAGCATGTCAGAATTGAAGAGAATGGATTGTATATTAATCCGGATGCACCTTGGAGGAAAACGAACGGTGTTTTGAATGGAGAAGCAAGGGTCAAAAGACAGGCTATTTCTGCAGAACCTCTTAGTATGACGATGCTCAATGACATAAGGGAAGTTGGAATTAAAAAGGTTCCAAAATCACAGAGGTAGGAATACATCAACAAATTTAATGTTTCTGCCTCTTCCCACGTTTTTTAAATTTATTATGGGGAATTTGACGAATACACTAAATGCTCTGAGTGAAAATAAAAGTTTTTCCCATTTCAAAACCACGATAAAGAAACCCCTTCCCCCTTTCCTGTTTTTGTAGTGTCTGACAGAAGGTACTCAATATCTTTATCGTTTGATTAAGTTTAGTTCATAAGCTGTAGTTCTTCTTTTTCTATTATTCGAAGGTGACACAAATTTTTAATTCTGAAAGGGGCATTGCATTTTAATTAGAAATTTTGTCTTCACAGTGAGTGTAAAATCCACACTTGTTTTTGTTTTTTTTTCATTTTTTATGCGTTGTATATTTACTGTATTAAAATCTAAATATACATTCCGCTGTCGCGGTCCTTGGTTACCATGGGTAAACCAGCAATTAAGACACTTTGGCAAAAATATTTGAAATTGCGGAATTTGACTGAATTTTCTGTTTTTGTCAGTTAATTGTTCCATTACATTCCATCTAAAACTGAAAGATAGCGGTACAAGCATAGTGATTAGTGAATCATCAACGTCTGTAATGTAGAACAAAATCTGCCCAGCAATTTACAATGGGACACTAATAACAAGTGCAGCAACTTTGTCAAACCCATGCCCATGAATAGGTGTGTTTTGCTTTGTAAACTTCAATTTGCTTTATCTAAGTTGTTTAAAATCTCCTGAATTGTTTGTGTTTTTGGCTAAAGAAGAGAATTAGAAGTACCAATTATTTGCCGTAGTATTTATGTACATTGCTAATTCTTAGATGTCTCCTTACGTAATTCTAATACTACCTTTCTACTAAGATAGGTGCATTTTGAGGAATGCAGATTTGCAGAAAAAAACACATTTACTTTTTTTTTAGGAAGATATTTACTTTTGTTTCTTTTCTTTTTTTTTTAAACTAATGCATAACATGGATGTGAAAACTTGTGGAGAAGACATTCGAACATACCAAATAAGTAGCTCTTCTTTGGTGCAAACGACATGTTCCGAAATAAATAAGAGTTCCGAATAGGGACATGTCCTTTTATTATACAGTGAAAAAAAAATATAAACAAAGGCTCTAAATATTTCGATGACACGGTCGGTCATTATCATCAGTAGAGTTACTAGCGTATCAAAATTAAAACAATCTGTGTTTATACTAAACAAAATAATCACTTCAGGATCAAAGCAAGTTGCCTGTCCATTGACTTAAAAAGTTCACTAACTGTTCTGGAATTGTGTAATACTGTGTTGAATAAAGGTGGTACAATTTTCTTCAAAAATGTAGGTCAAAGCAGGTTACCGGTCCATTGACTTAGAAAGTTCACTAACTGTTCTTGAATTATGTAATATTGCGTTGAATATTGTTCTAATTAAAAATGAAATATTGCTGATTCTACAGTTGGTCATCATCATCAGTAGAGTTACTAATGTATCAAAATTAAAACAAAATGTATTTATACTAAACAAAATAATCACTTCAGGGTCAATACCAACAACATGTTCCAAATTTTCTATGAGTAATCCTCTCGGATTTTGTCGATTGAAATGTTTGCAGTAAATGCGAATTAAGAAGAAAATACAGAGACTTGAAAATGCTATAGAAATCTGTAATCGAGGGGTTGCCGACTGTCAGAAATTACGTACACCATGTGGCGCATGTCAAGCGTGGCAGAACTCTGCCAAACGTAGTGGGAACTCTGCCAAGCGTGGTAGAACTGTGGCAAGCATGATAGAACTGTGCCATGCATGGTGGGACTGTGCAGCACACGTGGTGCCTTGAGATCTACACCAGGTGACGGAAGTGGGTAACCCTCATCCTTCTCATCCTTTCAAATTTCTCAGGAAAATTTCTCAGGTAATTTCTCAGGAAAACTTTTAGCACATCTTCCCCAGACGCTCGAAGCACCCACACTTCAGAGCCATACTTGACTACCGTGATTACCTTGGCTGCCATCGTTCGAATCTTAGTTCGCAGAATTATCCCCCTACTTTTCCAAATTTTTCGAAATGCGAAACGACCCTACGCGTTCACTATTCTACTTTTAAATCCTCACTGTAGTCTTCATCTTTTCTAACATTACTACCTAGGTAAGGGAAGCTATCCACTTGATCGGTGATTTTGTTGCCAAGACCATCTCTTCATCGTAGTTTGTTCCTAGTCTAAGTGACCTAGTCTTCTAACCGTTAATTTTCAAACCTATTCTTGGGCATAGAACTCTCAAAATATCCAAAAATTAATTCATACTAACTCCTAATTTCACACCGAAGCGGCTACTAACCTTACTTCCTACCTTAGCCGCAGCTATATCTCTCGTAGATAGCACAAGTCATTTTAATATACTTATCCTGTATGCTATACAAGGAGAATACCTTTGCTAAAGTTTTCTACCAGTCGAATCTGCTGCTCATAATCTATAAAATTGAGGATTAAAGGGTTTGATGATTCAGATACTTCTCGACTATTAATCCAAGAGTAGAAATTTGTCCGACGCATCCTCTCCTTCCTAAAATCACATTGTTCTTCTGTTAAAGCTTTATCTACAACATCTCTTAGTCTAATAAGTATCGTCATGCCTAGTAGTTTTTTTCTTACAGAAATCAAGCTAATATCTGTATAATTACTACATTCACTCTTATCACCTTTCTTATAAAGCAGTTGAATTGAAGTTCTTCTAAAATCAACAGGTACTTCCCCTTTTTCAAAAATCATATTCACACCACTCGGTAATTTATCTCTAACTTCCTAACCACCATATTTCATAAATTCAGAATACCAAGCTCTCAGGACCTGTGGCCTTATTATTTTTCAATCTTTTTCAGTACTTTCTCTTAGCTCATACTCGCGAAATAAATCTTTCCTCATTTCTAAATTTTCAAAAATGTGGCCTTTCTTTTCTATATAATCTACAACTTTATCACGGTTTTACACATTCTCGCAATGTTCTGGTCATGTCTCTTTAACACTTTCCTTATCATTAATTGAAACACCGCTCCTTTCTTGAAGTGGGACAAGTCCAGATATTCAACTGGTCTTAGAAAGCTCCTCTAAAAATTTTTCTGCTTGAACTTATTAACGTCATAATTATCTGGAAGGTTGTCACCATTTCTTTATTTCAGCTTTCAATTAACTCAAGAGAACAGAGACTTCTAGCTGATGATCTTTACTTTTAACATCAGTAAGTAGAATTAGTAGTAGCCTTAGCTTTAGTAGCAATAGTAGTAGTCGCAGTAGTAATGGTGGTAGTAGTAGGAGTAGTAGTGGTAGAAGTAGTAGTAGTAGTAGAATGCAAATATTACCGTTGGGTTAGTCAAACATCCCCCACAACAAGCCCTGTGAATTTCAACTTCACACACCAGGTCGTTTCTAAGATATCGCTGATACGCCATCTAGACATCCTGCATGCAGAGGGCGTGTTTTGATTCAATTTACACCCCCCCCCCCTCAATATTTCCTGAAACTTTCATCTTCATACAGTTTACCTTAGTTGTAATATAAGTCGCAGCGGTACTCTTCTGAAATACAGGACACGTGCGAGAAGTGAAGTTTGGTTAATGTTAATGAAAAAAAACAAATTAGGATGAAAATATAATATTTTATAAACAAATTTGGGCTTTATATTTGCACATTGGGGGGGGGGGGGTAAAGCAAATCATATATTAAATACGTAACCTAACAAAACCTAGCTATCCTTTAGTCCCCCTAAACCCCAAAAAAACTAAAGCTTTCATCTTTGTCACGGACTGAGCAATATCTCACTATACAGCGAAAACCTGTCTATCAATACCGGCTTTCAGATTTCAATGCAGCCTTTCTTTCGTGTGTACTGTATTTCAGAAGAGTAACATCGCAGTTATACTTAACTTGGACAAAATTATATTTAACTTATGTCGGCTCGTAACCCTAAAACCGGGGCACTCCCTTGTGCAGCGCAATTTTTCCATTTCAACCCCCCCCCCCCCCTCCGTGGTGCCAAACCCATTTGTTGCTGGATCGAATCAGTTTTTCTTCTTCTTTTGCTCTTAGACTGATTGCTTTCTCCGTCCAATTTATTACTTTCTTTATACACAATGCTGTTGATGGCACCCTTTCTTCTTTTCGTATTTCGGTTAAATATTTCTTTTAGACGTTCTAAATTTCTTTAATTTCACTTTTCATGCATTTATCTTTTATTATTCGACTCTGAATCCAAAATCGGTTCTATGGCTATTTTGATAGTAGCATTTCAAATCAGTTTGGTGTTTTCTCTTTTTACACTCTTATACATTCAGCATTAGTAGTATTAACGCTCTATTCGCAATGTTCTCCTAGATTCTTCGTCACAAATACTTTGGTTCCTAAGCTATGATTAGTCAAGTAAAACTAATCCATAGAGATGACAATTTTGGCTTCCATTTAAGCAATATCTGACATAATTGGAGTTTTGATATAATAAGCCATTTACTTCTGTCTCGGTTATTTTATCTGGGTTTTGTAAATGAGATACCTTTTTCTGCTTTTATTTATTTAGATATTTTAAGTATCTGTTTTCACGGAATAAACATACCGAGGAATGGAAGAGTGGAATTAAAAAAAAGAAAATATAGGGAAACCTTGAGTATAACAATTATCAGTAATTCCCAAAACTTACTAAAAACAGGAAAGTTACCCGTGACTCAGTAGAGTGCTATTTCGTGGTTTTGTTTCAAAAGTTTTTTTTTTTTTTTTTTTTTTTTTTTTTTTTTTTTTTTATCGAATGTCATTTTTAAAGGTGAGATTGGGTATACAATTTTAGCAACTTTATGGCTAAATTCAGGTGTTTTACATTATTTTTTCTTCTTTTTGGGAAAGCTTTTCAATGTAGCTTCGAATTCTTAGTAATTCATAAATAGAATCAGATATTATTTGGTTGATTTTCTTCTGTTCTAGACAAAATAAGTTTAAAAATTTATTACGTAAAAAAAAAAAAATGTGAATACCTTTTGAAACATATCATACAATTTTTATGCACAAGACAACTATTCTAATCAACCAGAAGTTTTGTTTTAGATCAAAACCCCTCAGTTTTTATAAAAAAGAAACAAACACATTTAGAAAAATGATTGCTCGAAAACTATAGTTGATGGGAAAATTCTGATCACGTGTTCGATTTCAGCATAGAACTTCCTATACAATCGCAAACTTTTTGAAACAGCAACGAAAGTTTGATTTTATTGCCGGGTGTTGCTGCATTGCACAGCAACATGACGATCTTTCGGTTTTTTCCGTCATTAATTAAAAAAAACTTTTTCCACAAAATAAGTTTTTAAAAGAAAAGTAAAGAACTCCATTAAATAAAAAATGAGCAAAAATAAAATCAAATAATCTACCAAGCGTGGAACTACCACAAATCAGCATCGATAAATAAATGAAACCCATAACGAACAGAAATCACAATAAATAACCGAGTCAAACTCAAACTAGCAGAAATTAACATAAGTTGGGCTCAAAACCCCTACGCTTTCCCAAGGCCAGAACATAATTTGTACTTTACTGAAAAAAATATAAATGTTTTTTTTATAACTTAAATAAATCAAATAATATTAACATTTTGATTACTAAATATCAGTATATGTATATTAAACTGACAATGCACATTGATTTGTATTTTTTTCAATAAAGCGCAAATTATGTTCCTGCCTTGGGATGGCTTAGGTGTTTTGAGCCCAACTTATGTTAATTTCTGCTTGTTTTGAGTCTGACTCGGTTATTTATTGTTATTTCTGTTCTTTTTGGGTTTCGTTTATTTATCGATGCTGATTTGTGGTAATTTCACCCTTGGTAGATTATTTGATTTTATTTTTGCTCATTTTTTGTTTATCGGAGTTCTTTATTTTTCTTGGAAAACTGATTTTGTGAAAAAAGTTTTTTAAATTAATTTCTGTTCGTTTTATATTAACATAGTCTTTTCAGAGAAAAAAAAACTTTAAATCTATTCGTTTATTTTAAGAATTTATAGTTTGGCCTGCTATTTGTATGCTGGAGAAATATTTTCAGCAACATTTAACAACATACACCCTCTTAAAAATCTGGACACAAATAGTAGTGTTTAATTTAGTTTCATACCTCCTCTAGTTGACCTGAAATGGAAAACTTGATATCATTCGCAAAAAAATCTGTTTACTTTCTTTGATAGATTGGATACACTTACGCTATTTTGATTTGGTTAAATCTTAAGAGCAGAAGCAGCCCCAAAAGTTTGAACATAATGCCCTCAGTCGTTCTTGGGATACTGCTGAGATGCCTTATTGGGAATTGGAATTAACACAGTGAATTTTGACTTAATCTTAAGGAAACATTCAGTTTTTAAAAATTCATGAGGACGGATGTATGGTCGTAATTGGGGGATTAGCTGTACTCCAATCACTTCCCTTCAAGAATATTGAAAGGGGCATTAGCAGCTTCTGTTTTCAATCAAATAAGCCCATGACAAATTTCTTACAACAACTCCTGCAATACGAAGCGCCCAGGTCTAAAAAAAATAAAATAATAATAAAAAAAAAAAAAATACATTATACCCACATCGATCTCTACTGTAATTAAATAAAAAAAAAAAGTTTTTTAAACTGAAAGTAAGGAGCAGCATTAAAACTTAAAACAAACAGAAATTAGGCCTTATATGACAGGGGCTGTACCCTCTCACAACGCTTTGATCTTTACGCTAAATGTTTTTAGTGTTTTAAAAAATAAATGTTTGAGAAAGAGTAAAATTTTATCATAAATAGCAAGGTGTTGTGGAGGGGATAGGCCCTTTCACATACGGAATAATTTCTGTTAGTTTTAAGTTTTAATGTTGCTCCTTACTTTCAGTTTAAAAAACTTGTTTTTTTTATTTAATTTCTGATCGTTTTTTAGTTAATGCAGCTTTTATTTGCATAAAAATTTTACTTTTCTTTTGCTAAATGGATGTCTTCACAAATTAAGTTACACAACTAACTTCTATATTCGTATATTTTTCTTCTGGCAAAAAATACAAAGTTGCAGATTTTTGCACATATGAGCTTGAAACCTATGTAATAGGGTTTTCTGATACGCTGAATCTAACGGTGTGATTTTCATTAAGATTCTTTCACTTGTAGGGGATGTTTCCCCCTCTTTAAAAAATCGAGTAAATTTTCTCAGGCTCGTAGCCTTTGATGAGTAATACTAAACTTAATAAAATTTATATATTTAGAATCAGCATTATAAACCCATTCTTTTGATACATATATTGACATCAAAATTCCATTTTTAAAAGTTTCGATTACTATTGAGCCGTATCGCTTGTTTTTTTATTGTTTTTTTTTATTACTTGTATGTTATTACGTATATGAGGGGGGTGTCCCCGGAGTACAAAACAACCACGAGAAGTTAAAAGTTAAAAAAAAATTTTATTAACAAACCGCTGAATCACAAAGGCCGTTTAATTAGAATAGATAGCTCTTTTGAAAGCAATAAAAAAAATTGTAGCGTAAAGAGCGAGGTATTGACTTGGGGGAGAACCCCCTCACATACTTTATAATTTCTGTTCGTTTTAAGTTCTAATATTCCTTCTTACGTATCAGTTGAAATGTAATTATTCTGTATATGAAAGGGGCTGTCCCCTCCTCAACGCCTCACTCTTTACGCTAAAGTTTTTTATTGTTTTAAAAAATAAAGTTGTGAGACAGAGTCAAACTTTAGCGTAAAGAGCGAGGCGTTGAGGAGGGGACAGCCACAAACCCCTGAATCACAAAGGCCGTTTAATTAGAATAGATAGCTCTTTTGAAAGCACTAAAAAAAACTGTAGCGTAAAGAGCGAGGTATTGACTTGGGGGAGAACCCACTCACATAAGTTATAATTTCTGTTCGTTTTAAGTTCTAATATTCCTTCTTACATTTCAGTTGAAATGTAATTATTCCGTATATGAAAGTCCCTTCCTCAACGCCTCGCTTTTTATACTAAAGTTTTTTATTGTTTTAAAAAATTAAGTTATGAGACAGAGTCCAACATTAGCGTAAAGAGCGATGCTTTGAAGAGAGGACAACCCCTTTCATATACGGAATGGTTTCTGTTCATTCTAAATTTTAATGTCGCTCCTTACTTTCAGTTAACAAAACTTGTTTTTTTTATTTAATTTCTGATCGTTTTTAGTTAATGCAGCTTTTATTTGCATAAAAATTTTACTTTTCTTTTGCTAAATGGATATCTTTACAAATTAACTTACGTAACTAACTTCTATATTCGTATCTTTTTCTTCTGGCAAAAAATACAAAGTTGCAGATTTTTGCAGATATGAGCTTGAAACCTATGTAATAGGGTTTTCTGATACGCTGAATCTGACGGTGTGATTTTCATTAAAATTCTTTCACTTGTAGGGGATGTTTCCCCCTCTTTAAAAAATCGAGTAAATTTTCTCAGGCTCGTAGCCTTTGATGAGTAATACTAAACTTAATAAAATTTATATATTTAGAATCAGCATTATAAACACATTCTTTTGATACATTTATTGACATCAAAATTCCATTTTTAAAAGTTTCAATTACATTTAAGCCATATCGCTTGTTTTTATTGTTTTTTTTTATAACATGTATGTTATTACGTATACGAGGGGGTTCTCTCCTGTGTCAATACGACGCCTTTTACGCTAAAAGTTAAAAAAAAATTTGTTTCACAAACCCCTGAATCACAAAGGCCGTTTAATTGGAATAGATAGCTCTTTTTAAAGCACTATAAAAAGGTGTAGCGTAAAGCGCTAGGTATTGCGTTGGGGTACAACCCCCTCACATACGTTATAATTTCTGTTCGTTTTAAGTTATAATATTCCTTCTTACATTTCAGTTGAAAAAACTTGTTTTTTTTTTATTTAATTTCTGATCGTTTTTTAAATAATGCTTGAAAATCCAGCACCGCTTCATAGAAATTTCCGTTACCTCAAAGAAACATCCTCCACGGAAAAATTCTCCCGAGTACCCCCTCCTCTAGCCCCCCCCCCCGCCACAAAAAATCCGTCCAGAAAAAGGTTTTATACATCCCCATAACCAAAAAATAAAGCGTGCAAGACCGGCGCCCCCTTCATGGCAATTTCCCTTCCCCCATGAAAAATTCCTTCATGAAAAGATCCTCCAACATAACCACCGACCCACCCTTCCCAACCACAAACAGAAAAAAAAAACCAGAAAAAATCTGTATACTTACCAAAAACCAAAACTATATGTTAACATTGGGTAAAGTTCATAACTTTTAGCCCTCCCTCTGGGAACTTCGGGGGATTAAGTCATCCTAAAAGACATATTTATCATAGTTTCGACCATGCTGAAAAAAATGGCTATCTCAAAATTTTGTTCGGGTGACTTTGGGAAAAAAAATAAGCGTGGGAGGGGGCCTAGTTGCCCTCCATTTTTCTCAGTCACTTAAAAAGGGCACTAGAACTTTTAATTTCCGTTCCAATGAGCCCTCCCACGTTTTTCTTGGACCAATGGTTCTATACTACCACCCCTGGGTAAAAAAAAACAAAAAACCAAAAAAAAAATAAAAAACCACGCATCCGTGATGTTTCTTCTGGTAAAAAATGGAAAATTTCACATTTTTATAGATAGGAGCTTGAAACCTCTACAGTAGGGTTCTCTGATACGCTGAATATGATGGTGTGATTTTCATTAAGGTTCTATAACTTTTAGGGGGTTTTTCACCCTTTTTTTGAAAATCAGCCAAATTTTCTCAGGCACGTAACTTTTGATGGGTAGCACTAAACTTGATGAAAGTTATATATTTGAAATCAGCATTGAAATCTTATTCTTTTTATATATCTATTGGTATCAAAAACCTGTTTTCTAGAGTTTCGGTTACCATTGAGCCGGGTCGCTCCTTACTTACAGTTCGTTACCACGAACTGTTTGAAAATGTCAAGCCTTCCAATCACTTTCGACTATTAAAAAGGGCACTAAGCCTTTCGATTTTCAATCGAATGAGCCCTTTTTGAGTTTCTACGACAACACGTCCTATAAACACCTTTTATGCCCCCAGGGCATAAATTACCACTCTTACCCTAAGGGCTGTAAGGGTGGTTGTCATCCACTAAGACCTAATTTCCAGAACTTTCAACTACGTTAAACAAAATGGCTATCTCAAAATTTTGATTGGATGTGTCTCGGAAAATAGTGGGCGTGAGAGGGGCGTTAGTCTTTCTTTAATCACTTTCAACTATTAAAAAAGGCACTAGCCCTTTCAATTTCCAATCAAATGAGCCCTTTTGAAGTTTCTACGACAACGCTTTCAATAAAAACCTTATATGTTCCCAGGGGATAACTTACAACCTTGCCCTGGGGGCCGGGGGGTTGTCATCCTCACAGACCTAATTTCCGGAACTTTCTACTACGTTGAACAAAATGGCTATCTGAAAATTTTAAATTGGATGTGCTTGGGGGAATTGTGGGCGTGAGAGGGGGTTTAGTTACCGTCCAATCACTTTCAACTATTGAAAAGGGCACTAGCCCTCTCAATTTCCTGATCTCAATTTCCTGATCTCAATCTCAATTTCCTCTCAATTTCCCAATTTCCTGAATGAACCCCTTTTGAAGGTTTTATGACAACTTTATCATTAAAAACCTTATATGCCCCCAGGGCATAACTTAAAAACTTTGCCCTGGGGACTCTTGGGGGTTTGTCATCCTTAAATACATAATTTACAGAACTTTCAACTACGTTGAACAAAATTGCTATCTCTAAACTTTGATTGTATGTGCTTGGGGAAATGGTGGGTGTGAAAGGGGGGTTAATTACTCTCCACTCATTTTCGACTATTAAAAAGGGCAATTTCAATTTCCAATCAAATGAGCCCCCTTTTGAAATTTCTACAACAACTTTCTATATAAACCTTATATGCCCCCAGGGCATAACTTACAACCCTTGCACTGATAGCTCTGACGGGGTTATCATCCTAAAAGACCTAATTTTCAGAACTTTCGACTACGTTGAACAAAATGGATATCTCAAAATTTCGATTGGATGTGTTTGGGGAAATTGTGGGCGTGAGAGGGGGGTTAGTTACCCTTCAATCACTTTTGACTAATAAAAGGCCACTAGCCCTTTCAATTTTCAACTGAATGAGCCCTTTTTGATGTTTTTACAACATCGCTTTCTCAGCTACCATTCTTGGGAGACATCTGACTGTTTATAAGTGACCATGGAATTCCTGTGTTGTTTTAAAGTCACTTTTCTGTGAATATGCAGCGTGGCTGCAGAGTGTACCTGGCGTCGATAAATCACATCAGTCCAGTTTTTGTCAGGAAAAAATTACTCAGTGATAATTTATTGCTCCCGCTAGCAATTTGCGCTTCTAGGTCCGGGCCTAGGGACCTAGTGGTAAATCCAGGCCTGAGCGTGCACTTCCTTTTGGTGAATTGACTTTCCCTTTAAGCCCTCTCTGAAAGTTCCAACTTAATACACAAATCCCTTTTTGAGATTTGCCATTTTGAAAATCTGAATGCACATAGTGTCTTTTGATTTAGTCATTCTGTCAAATTTTCAACTTAATATGCGTACCCTTAATAGTGCTAGTTTAATAGTAACAGAGGTCTTAGTAGGAGCAGTAGAAGTAATAATAGTGTTGAATTAATAGTAGTAGCAGCAGTATTAATAGCAGTAGTAGCAGGTAGATGCTCCAGAAGTTTAGTCTTGATACGCTAAGCTGTTCCCAAAAAAAATTACTGATATACCTGTATCATCAATCTGTATGTTATTGCAAGTTACTAATTGTTAAAATTTTAAGGTTTTTATAGAAGGGATGATCCTAAAAACTTTGAAGGAGGCTCATTCGATTGGAAATTGAAAGTTCAAGTTCAATTTCGAAGAATCAAAGGTAATCACAGGACAATCAGCCTTTCCCTCTTAACCGCCACCCCCCCCCCCAATACATACGATCAAAATAAAAATAAACATTTTGTTCAAAATAGTCTGAAAATCAAATAACTATGCCTTTGGGGTTAACAACCCCACCAGCAGCATCTGGGGCAAGGGCTGTAAGTTAAGTTAGTTGCTCATTGCTAACAAATAAGGTTTTTGTGGAAAAAATTTTGCATGAACTTTTTTTTTGGGGGGGGGGGCTCATTCGATTGGAAATCAAAATTCTAGTGCACTTTTCCAGAGTTAAAAGTGATCGGAGGGCTTCCACCCCACCCTATTTTTCCCCCAAATACATCCGATCTAAATTTTGGGACGGCCATTTTATTTAAAACAGTTCAAAGGTTAAATAACTATACCATAGTTAAATAACTATGGTTCATAACCCTTTTGTGTTTTACCCAATATAAGTGCGGTGGTTGAGTTGTACGAGGGTTCAGTTACACGAGGGTTCAGTTGCACGGTGGTTCAGTTACACGAGGGTTCAGTTGCACGGGGGTTCAGTTGCACGGTGGATCAGTCGCACGGGGGTTCAGTTACACGGGGGTTTAGTTACATGGGGGTTTAGTTACTTGAGGATTCAGTTAAATGGGGTTGAGTTGCACGGGGGTTCAGTTGCACGGGGGTTCAGTTGCACTGTGGTTCAATTGCACGGTGGTTCAGTTGTACGGTGGTTCAGTTGCACGGGGGTTCAGTTACACGCACACCGTGTTTGGGGGAATGGTGGGCTACTTGCCCTACAATCACTTTTGACTATTAAAAAGGGCACTAGCCCTTTGAATTTCCAATCGAATGAGCCCTTTTTCAAGTTTCTACGACAACGCCTTCTATAAAAACTTTATATGCCTCCAGGGCATAACTTAAAACCCTTGCCCCGAGGGTTATGGGGGAGTGTCCTCCTCAAAAAGATATTTTCTATCAGGAAATCAACTACACTGAACAAAATGGCTATCTCAAAATTTTGAGGGGATGTGTTTGGGGGAATTATGGGCCTGGGGGGGGGGGCTAGTTGCCCTCTAATCACTTTCGACTATTGAAAAGGGCACTAGCCCTTTGAATTTCCAGTCGAATGGGCCTTTTTTGAAGTTTCTACGACAACGCCTTCTATAAAAACTTTATATGCCCCCAGGGCATAACTTAAAACCCTTGCCCCGAGGGTTATGGGGGAGTGTCCTCCTCAAAAACATATTTTCTATCAGGAAATCAACTACACTGAACAAAATGGTTATCTCAAAGTTTTGATTGGATGTGTTCGGGGGAATGATGGGCTTGGGGGGCTTGTTGCCCGCCAATCACTTTTGACTATTGAAAAGGGCACTAGCCCTTTGAATTTCCAATCGAATGAGCATTTTTTGAAGTTTCTACGACAACGCTTTCTATAGAAACCTTATATGCCCTCAAAGCATAACTTAAAACCCTTGCCCCGAGAGTTGTGGGGGAGTGTCCTCCTAAAAACCATATTTTCTATCTGGAAATCAACTACGCTGAACAAAATGGCTATCTCAAAATTTTTATTAGATGTCTTTGGGTGAATGATGGGCGGGGGGGGGGCAGTTGCCCTCCAATCACTTTTGACTATTAAAAAGGGCACTAGCCCTTTGAGTTTCCAATTGAAATGGCCTTTTTTGAAGTTGCTACGACAACGGCTTCTACAAAAACCTTATTTGCTCCCAGGGCATAACTTAAAACCCTTGCCCCGAGGGTTATGGGGGAGTGTCCTCCTCAAAAAGATATTTTCTATTTGGAAATCAACTACGCTGAACAAAATATCTATCTCAAAATTTTGATTGGATGTGTTTGGGGGAAGGATGGGCGTGGCGGGGGAGGGGGTTTAGTTGCCCTCCAATCACTTTCGACTATTAAAAAGGGCACTAGACATTCCAATTTCCAATCGAATGAGCCCTTTTCGAAGTTTCTACGACAACTCCTTCGATACGAAGTGCCCGGGTATGGAGAAGAAGAAAGAATACATTGTGCCCACGTCGTTCTTTACTTAGGCAGCGCTATGGCGCTGCCTATGATTAGCAATCTGTAACTCGGTAGAAGTTAGAGATAAAAATTCGATTTTTTTTTTATATGAAAATTGTAAAACGGAGAAGAAATATTTTTTCTGGAAAAAGATTTAAATCTTCTTTTTTTTGGTCTAGAAAATAGTACAAAAAAGAGAAAGGGCGAAACTGTCTTAACTCCAAGAGTAATATTCTTAGGCGTTATGTAATGTCTGACCTCCTTACAACATAGAATTACCTGTTCCAATTCCTCTATATAGAGATTTTATATCTCTTCTGAATTCCCAGTGAGAACGCTGGTCTCAAATTGTAAAGTTTTGATTTCTTTTCTTTCTGTAAAATTTTCTATTTTAATGTAGTTTCCGAAAATTCTAAAAAAAAAATGAAACTTCAAAAAACGGAATTTGATACCAATAGATATATCAAAAGAATCGGATTGTTATGCTGATTTTAAATATATTACTTTAATTAAGTTTAGTCTTACCGATTAAAGGCTACGAAACTCCCCCTAAAAGCGGGAAAGGGGAAACACCCCCTAAAAGTATTAGAATCTTAATCAAAATCATACCATCAGATTTAGTATATCAGAAAACTCTACTGTTGTGGTTTCAAGCTCCTATCTTCAGAAATATGGAATTTTGTTGTTTTTTTTGCCAGAAGAAAGATGACGGGTGTGTGTTTATTTGTTTTTTTGTTGTTTTTTTTTCTCAGAGGTGATCGCATCGACCCAGTGGTCCTAGAATATTGTGAGAGGGCTCATTCGAGCGGAAATTAAAAGTTCTAGTGCCCCTTTTAAGTCACCAAAAAGATTCGAGGGCAATCTGGTCCCTCCTACGAGTAGTATGCATCGTATGGATTTGCTTAAACATATAGGAAATACTTTTGCTTAGACATATAGGAAATACTTTTGCTTAGACATATAGGAAATACTTTTGCTTAGACAAGGGATGAGATTGTATAATGCAATCAGACTGGTTTAGACAGAGGTTTCTAAGCCAAAACTTTTGATTGTCATATTACGTATTCAAAACGTTTATTGTACCTTCTGTAAAAAATACTGTTTTCAGTCACAAGGGTAAGAAAATCAGGTTTTCGTATAAATAATGTTTTTTACTTAAGATACATCCAAGCTGCACATTTTTCTGACTCAAAAATAGTCAAACAGTAATAAGCTCTAGGATGAAGGTACCTTGCATCATGTCTAGAATTGATTGATATATGGCTTATATCATTTTGCGTAAAAGCTAACTCTATTTGCAAAAAGGGTATAGCATTTGCGAATTTGACTTTATGAACGATATTAAATTTTGATTGAATAATAGGGATGTGAGTGATCCTAATTAGCGATTGGATCGTATGAAGGTGGAGAAAAAGGGTTAAACTGATTAGCAGTTAAGGTAACCCCGAAGGGCATGTTAACTCTGGCAATTTGTTATAAATTTGGAACAACATCAATATATGAAAATGATTAACGATGATAGAATGACCTTTTGACTTGACCTAGCTTTACTTCTTCGATGTGTTCTGTATAATACACAAGTGGCGTTTGAACAGTGTTGTCAATGTAAAATAGGGTCTAAGGTTATAGTATACTAATATGTTGATACTAAGAGAAATGTAGATGCCAAGAAAAGAATTTTAATAAGGAAATTCAGATCAATCCATAGAAATTCTTGCAAATCAAGTAGAGAGGTGCATATGAGTATGAACCGTCAAGGATCATAAGCACCAACGACCCTAAGTACCAGGGAACTCAACCCACAAAGGTCCCCCATCACAGAACTCCCAGGGATTCCCCTCCCCCCAACTTTTTGGCCCCCCTCATTTTTTTATACTTTTTTAAAGTTTTTTTTTTTTTTTTTTTTTTGATATATTTTTTCAACTTTTTTTTACATCTCAGAATGACCTGTAACATACTTAAAACATAAAAAAATCACATTTAATATTTTCCAAATTCAAAATGAGAATAATATAGAAATGTTAGTTGTGACTTTTACTATTAGAAAAATATTGTTTGTAGTAGCTTTTTTTTTGAAATTTTTTTTTTTTTGAATTTCGAAATTATTCAACTTTATTTTTCTTACGTATCTTAAAATGAAATAAAATATGCTTACGGCTCTAACAATTGTACTCAATGCTTCCTCAGAGACACGATGCGGCCTTACCAACGGTACTCTTTGGCCGTATGTTGACACTACCTAGTTTGTTGCATGTATTAAATCAGTACTTTCTATGCAATAGAACGTTAAACAGACAACTAATATCAATAAAAAAGTCAAGATGAAGCATTTTAAGAAAGTGTGCACGACACAACCTATTTCGCTACATGTATTAAACCAGTATTTTTTATGAAATGGAACAATAAACGGACAACTAGTATCTATAAAAAAGTCAGGATGGAATATTTTAAGAAGGTGAGGGCACATAACAGTACTGTTGTGTTATTGAACGTTGACAACGAGAAGTATTTAAACTATGAATCAAGTACAAGTAGTAGCACTATTGGAAATGTATGCGTGCATAGTCATGACAGTAAAGAATTAAATTTCTTTGGAGTACCAAAAAAACTCAACTCTTATGATGGTGGATATGCGAGAGTGAGATATCCATAGATGATCGCACTCAAAGAGAATGCCAACCTAAAAATAATAGTTGATGAAGAGGGGCATCTTCTTGCTAGTGCGTGTGGTAACATGCTACCTCTTGTTACACCCCATCGTCAGCTTTCGGGTATTAGCATTCAACGGAAGATCAAAAGAAGACAGGCATACTCTTCTACTAATATCATAAACCATATCTTGTCAACGTGCCAGAACTGTTACCTCTGTAAAAATAGTATGATAAAATACAGTGAAATTGCCGGAGAAATAAAAAGGACATTAGCAGAAATTATCACTAAGGAATATAAAGATGAATCGATGAAAAACAAAATGCCAGCAAACGACACAACCATTGATCAAACAATCAATGAACCAAATAATAGCAAAGATGAAATGCATATTGAATATATGGATGATCCCCAGTAGAAATGTGTTCACATGTTAGTGTTATTGTAGCATTGAGTGCTGGCAATGAGAAATATTTGAACTATGAAACAAGTACAAGTGGTAGCACTGTTGGAAACGAATGCGGGACTTGTCATAAAAGTAAGGAATTAAATTTCTTTGGAGTACCAAAAAATTCAATCATACAAATGGTGGATATACGAAAGCATCATTTCCAGAGAAGTTAGTACTCAAAGAGAATGCCAACATAAAAATAATAGTTGATGAAGAGGGGTATCTTCTTGCTAGTGCTATAGGTAACATACTACCTATTGATAGAACCTATCGTCATCTTTTAGGTATTAGCATTAAAATGAAAGCAAAGGGGAAAAGAAAGGCCTACTCTTCTACTAATATCATAAACCATATCTTGTCTACTTTCCGAAACTGTTACCTTTGTAAAAATATTGTTGTAATAGACAGTGAAATTGCCGGAAAAATAAAAAAGGGCATTGGTAGAAAATATCACTAAGGAATATAAAGATGAATCGATGAAAAAAAGTGTCAGCAAACGTTACTACCATTGATCAAACAGTTAATGAATCAAATAACACCAAAGACGAAACGTATATTGAATCTGTCAGTGAAACAATAGTAAATATTGTGTATGACTCAAAATGGAATAATGAGTATTCTACTGATTACGAACTAAGAGAAGGCAATAGCTAAAATATCAAGAGAGAACATGTTGAACTATCTAATGGAACAGATTCAAAATGTCCAAAGTTGCTCACTAATATTAATAATGTATCATAATGTATTTTTTTTAGTAATATTCTAAATGTCATTATTTAATTAAAAATATGCTATGCATTATATTGCTATGCGTTCATTATTTTTAAATTATGCTAGCATATCAAACGATTAGAATGTCTATTAAAGCATCGGAGATGTAGGAAAGGGATTTTGCATACATCTAATGTCAGACACATGGGAAAACATTGACAAAATCTAAGTATCAGAGTGAATAAATTTTTTCTATCAACATCTTTTGTCAGATACATCGGATAAAATTGACTAAATCTAAGTATCAGATTAAATAAATTCTTTATTACCATGTTTTCTCGGAAAAGTTGGATAACATTCTCAAAATCAATATATTAGACTGAATAAATTCTTTATCAACTTTCCTTTGTCTGATACATCAGATAACGTTCACAAAATCTGTGTATTAGAATGAATAAATTCCTTATAAGTATCCTTTGTCGGCTACGTCGGATGAACTTGAGAAAATCTGAGCATCAGAATGAGTAATTTCTTTCTATCAACATCTTTTGTCAGATACATCGGATAAAATTGACTAAATCTAAGTATCAGATTGAATAAATTCTATATTAACATCGTTTGTCGGATATGTCGGATAACATTGTCAAAATATATGTATTAGAGTGGATAAATTCTTTATCAACTTTTCTTTGTCTGATACATCAAATAACATTCACAAAATATGTGTATTAGAATGAATAAATTCCTTATTATCATCCTTTGTCGTTTACGTCGGATAAAATTGACAAAATCTAAGTATCAGAGTGGATAAGTGCCTTATCAACATCATTGGTCGGATATATCGGATAAAATAGACAAAATATAAGTATCAGAGTGATTAAATTCTATATCGACATCCCTGTCTCGGATACATGGGATATTATTGACAAATCTAAATATCAGAGTGAATAAATTTTTTTCTCTATCAACATCTTTTATCAAGTACAATGAATATAATTGACAAAAATCTAAATATTTGAGTAAATAAATGCTTTATCAGCATCCTTTGTCGGTTACGTTGGATAAAATTGACAAAATCTAAGTATCAGAGTGAATAAATGCGTTATCAACATCATTGATCGGATATATCGGATAAAATAGACAAAATCTAAGTATCAGAGTGAATAAATTCATTATCAACATCCTTTGTTGGATATGTCGGATAAAATTGACAAAATCTAAGTATCAGTGGAATAAATTTTTTTCTATAAACATCTTTTATCACATACAACGAATATAATTGACAAAAATCTAAATATTTGAGTGAATAAATGCTTTATCAGCATCCTTTGTCGGTTAGATACATCGGATAAAATTGACAAAATCTAAGTATCAGAGTGAATAAATGTCTTATCAACATCATTTGTCGGATATATCGGATAAAATAGACAAAATCTAAGCATCAGAGTGATATTTTGGATAAAATTGAGAAAATCTAAGTGTCCGAGTGAATAAATGCTTTATCAACATCCTTTGTCGGTTAGATACATCGGATAAAATTGACAAAATCTAAGTATCAGATTGAATAAATGTCTTATCAACATCATTTGTCCGATATCTCGGATAAAATAGACAAAATCTAAGCATCAGAGTGAATAAATCCATTATCAACATCATTTGTAGGATATGTCGGATAAAATTGACATGTTGGATAAAATTGACAAAATCTAAGTGTCAGAGTGAATAATTTTTTTTATCAATATGTTTTGTCAGATACATCGAATATAATTGACAAAATCTTAGTGTTAGAGTGAATAATTTTTTTTATCAACATCCTCTGTCGATACATCGGATAAAATTGACAAAATCTAAGTATCAGACTGAATAAATGCTTTATCAACATCATTTGTCTGATATGTCGGGCAAAATTGACAAAATCTAAGTATCAGAGTGAATAAATTCATTATCAACATCCTCTGTCAGATACATCGGATAAAATTGACAAAATCTAAGTATCAGAGTGAATGAATGCCTTATCAGCATCATTTGTCGGATATATCGGATAAAATAGACAAAATTTAAGTATCAGAGTGAATAAATTCATTATCAACATCCTTTGTCGGATATGTCGGATAAAATTGACAAAATCTAAGTATCAGAGTGATTAAAATTCTATATCGACATCCCTTTCTCGGATACATGGGATAAAATTGACAAAATGTTAGTATCGGAGTGAATAAATTTTTTTTATCAACACCTTTTATCAGATACAACGAATATAATTGACAAAATCTAAATATCAGAGTGAATAAATGCTTTATCAGCATCCATTGTCGGATATGTCGGATAAAATCGACAAAATCTAAAAGTCAGGGTGAATAAATGCTTTATCAGCATCTTTTGTCGGTTCTGTCGGATAAAATTGACAAAATCTAAGTGTTAGAGTGAATATTTTTTTTTATTAACATCTGCTCTCGGATACATCGGATAAAATCGACAAAATCTTAGTATCAGATTGAATAAATGTTTTATCAACATCATTTGTCGGATATGACGGATAAAATTGACACAATCTAAGTACCAGGGTGAATAAATGCTTTATCAACATCATTTGTCGAAAATGACAGATAAAATCGACAAAATCTAAGTATCAGAGTAATTAAATTCTATATCAACATCCCTTTCTCGGATACATGGGATAAAATTGATAAAATCTAAGTATCAGAGTGCATAAATGTTTTATCAACATCACCTAAATAAATGCATTATCAACATCATTTGTCGGGTATATCCGATAAAATTGACAAAATCTAAGTATCAGATTGATTAAATTCTATATCAACAACCCTTTCTCGAATACATGGGTTATAATTGACAAAATCTAAGTGTCAGAGTCAATTAATTTTTTTTATCAACATCTATTGTCAGATACATCGAATATAATTGACAAAATCTAGGTATCAGAGTGAATAAATGCTTTTTCAGTATCCTTTGTCGAATATATCGGATAAAATTGACAAAATATAAGTACCAGAGTGAATAAATGCCTTATCAGCATCATTTGTCGGATATATCGGATAGCATAGACAAAATCTAAGTATCAGAGTGAATAAATTCATTATCAAAATCCTTTGTCGGATATGTCGGATAAAATTGACAAAATCTAAGTATCAGAGTGATTAAAATTGTATATTAACATCCTCTTATGAGATAAATGGAGTATAGTTGACAAAATCTAAATATCGGAGTGAATAATTCTTTTTCTATCAACATCTTTTATCAGATACAACGAATATAATTGACAAAATTTAAATATCAGAGTGAATAAATTCTTTATCAGCATCCTTTGTCGGATATGTTGGATAAAATCGACAAAATCTAAATGTCAGGGTGAATAAATGCTTTATCAGCATCTTTTGTCGGTTCTGTCGGATAAAATTGACAAATCGAAGTGTCAGAGTGAATAAATTTTCTTGCATCCACATATTTTATCAGATACAACGAATATAATCGACAAAAATTAAATATCAGAGAGAATAAATTCTTTATCAGCATCCGTTTTCGGATATGTTAGATAAAATCGACAAAATCTAAAAGGCAGGCTGAATAAATGCTTTATCAGCATCCTTTGTCGGTTCTGTCGGATAAAATTGACAAAATCTAAGTGTCAGAGTGAATAAATTTTTTTCTATCAACATCTTTTATCAGATACAACGAATATAATTGACAAAATCTAAATATCAGAGTGAATAAATGCTTTATCAGCATCCGTTGTCGGATATGTTGGATAAAATCGACAAAATCTAAATGTCAGGCTGAATAAATGCTTTATCAGCATCTTTTGTCGGTTCTGTCGGATAAAATTGACAAAATCTAAGTGTTAGAGTGAATATTTTTTTTTATCAACATCTTTTCTCGGATACATCGGATAAAATCGACAAAATCTTAGTATCAGATTGAATAAATGCATTATCAACATCCTTTGTCTGATACGTCAGATAAAATTGACAAAATCTAAGTATCGGAGTGATTAAATTCTATATCAACATCCCTTTCTCGGATACATGGGATAAAATTGACAAAATCTAAGTATCAGAGTGAATAAATGCTTTATTAACATCCTCTAAATGCATTATCAACATCATTTGTCGGGTATATCAGATAAAATTGACAAAATCTAAGTATCAGATTGATTAAATTCTATATCAACAACCCTTTCTTGAATACATGGGATAAAATTGACAAAATCTAAGGGTCAGAGTCAATAAATTTTTTTTTATCAACATCTATTGTCAGATACATCGAATATAATTGACAAAATCTAGGTATCAGAGTGAATAAATGCTTTTTTAGTATCCTTTATCGAATATATCGGATAAAATTGACAAAATCTAAGTACCAGAGTGAATAAATGTGTTATCAACATTATTTGTCGGTTATGTCAGATAAAATTGCCATGTCGGATAAAATTGACAAAATCTAAGGTTCAGAGTGAATAATTTTTTTTTATCAACATCTTTTGTCAGATAAATCGAATATAATTGACAAAATCTAAGTGTTAGAGTGAATAATTTTTTTTATCAACATCCTCAGTCAGATACGTCGGATAAAACTGACAAAATCTTAGTATCAGACTGAATAAATGCTTTATCAGCATCATTTGTCGAATATGTCGGACAAAATTGACAAAATCTAAGTATCAGAGTGAATAAATTAATTATCAACATCCTTTGTCAGATATGTCAGATAAAATTGACAAAATATAAGTATCAGAGTGATTAAATTCTATATCAACATCCCTTTCTCGGATACATGGAATAAAATTGACAAAATCTAAGTATCAGAGTGAATAAATGCTTTATCAACATCCTTTAAATGTATCATCAACATCCTATGTCAGATACATTGGATAAAATTGACAAAATACAGTATCAACATTCAAGTTAGATCAGTTATAGATGGTAGTACACCCGCTAAGAAACATAGTCATGGAGATGGAGATATGCAAGAAGTTGGGATTCATTTAAGTTCACCTTATAGTGGCACACCACTATTGTCAATTTTGTCCGACATATCCGACAAATGATGTTGATAAAGCATTTATTCAGTCTGATACTTCGATTTTGTCAATTTTATCCGATGTATCTGACAGAGGATGTTGATAAAAAAAAATTATTCACTCTAACACTTAGATTTTGTCAATTATATTCGATTTATCTGACAAAAGATGTTGATAAAAAAAATGATTCACTCTGAACCTTAAATTTTGTCAATTTTATCCGACATGTCAATTTTATCTGACATAACCGACAAATGATGTTGATAATGCATTTATTCACTCTGGTACTTAGATTTTGTCAATTTTATCCGATATGTTCGACAAAGGATGCTGAAAAAGCATTTATTCACTCTGATACTTAGATTTTTTTCAATTTTATCTGATGTATCTGACAGAGGAAGTTGATAAAAAAAATTCACTCTAACACTTAGATTATGTCAATTTTATCCGACATAACCGACAAAGGATGTTGATAGAGCATTTATTCACTCTGACACTTAGATTTTCTCAATTTTATCCAACATATCCGACAAAGGATGCTAATAAAGCATTTATTCACTCAAATATTTAGATTTTTGTCAATTAAATTCTTTGTATCTGATAAA
This sequence comes from Artemia sp. Qi Xiang Cuo, assembly GCF_049724085.1. Taxonomy (NCBI): domain Eukaryota; kingdom Metazoa; phylum Arthropoda; class Branchiopoda; order Anostraca; family Artemiidae; genus Artemia; species Artemia sp. Qi Xiang Cuo. Next base: position 34,494,720 of record NC_142806.1, read on the forward strand.
AGATGTATATAGAAACAAAATTTATTCACTCTGATATTTAGATTTTTCAATAATATCCTATGTATCCGAGAAAGGGATGTCGATATAGAATTTAATCAATCTGTTACTTAGATTTTGTCAATTTTATCCGACATATCCGAAAAAGGATGTTGATAATGAATTTATTCAGTCTGATACTTAGATTTTGTCTATTTTATCCGATATATCCGATCAGTGATGTATCCTATGTATCCGAAAAAGGGATGTCGATATAGAATTTAATCACTCTGATACTTAGATTTTGTCAATTTTATCCGACATATCCAACAAAGGATGTTGATAATGAATTTATTCACTCTGATACTTAGATTTTGTCTATTTTATCCGATAAATCCCATCAATGATATTGATGACGCATTTATTCACTCTGATACTTAAATTTTGTCAATTTTATCCAACGTAACCGACAAAGGATGCTGATAAAGCATTTATTTACTCAAATATTTAGATTTTTGTCAATTATATTCATTGTACCTAATAAAAGATGTTGATAGAGACACAAATTTATTCACTCTGATATTTAGATTTGTCAATAATATCCCATGTATCCGAGACAGGGATGTCGATATAGAATTTAATCACTCTGATACTTAGATTTTGTCTATTTTATCCGATATATCCGACCAATGATGTTGATAAAGTATTTATTCAATCTGATACTTAGATTTTCTCAATTTTATCCGACGTAATTGACAAAGGATGATGATAAGGAATTTATTCATTCTAATAGACAGATTTTATGAATGTTATCTGATGCATCAGACAAAGGAAATTTGATAAAGAATTTATCCACTCTAATACATAGATTTTGACAATGTTATCCAACGTTTCCGAGAAAGCATGTTAATAAAGAATTTATTCAATCTGATACTTAAGATTTAGTTAATTTTATCCGATGTATCTGGCAAAAGATGTTGATAGAAAAAATTTATTCCCTTTGATACTTAGATTTTGTCAATGTTTTCCCATGTGTCTGACAATAGATGTATGCAAAATCCCTTTCTTACATCTCCAATGTTTCAATAGAAATTCTAAACGTTTGATATGCTAGCATAATCTAAAAATAATGAACACATAACAATGTAATTCATAGTATATTTTTGAGGGAATAATGTCATGTAAAATATTAATAAAAAAAATATATTATGATACATTATTAATATCATTAAACAACATTGAACATTTTGAATCTATTCCATAAAATAGTTCATCTTGTTCTCTCTTGATATTGTAGCTATTGTCTTCTCTTAGTTCGTAATCAGCAGAATAATCATTATTCTATTTTGAGTCATACACAATATTTACTGGTGTGTCACCGACAGGTTCAATATACGTTTCGTCTTTGGTATTATTTGATTCATTAACTGTTTGATCAATGGCACTAAAGTTTGCTGGCAGTTTGTTTTTCATTGATTCATCTTTATATTCCCTACTGATATTTTCTACCAATACCCTTTTTACTTTTCCGGCAATTTTACTGTCTATTACATCATTATTTTTACACAGGTAACAGTTTCGGCACCTAGACAAGATATGGTTTATGATATTAATAGAAGATTAGGCCTTTCTTTTCCCCTTTGCTTTCATTTGAATGCTAATACCTAAAAGATGACAATAGGTTCTATTAATAGGTAGCATGTTACCTATAGCACTAGCAAGAAGATACCCCTCTTCATCAACTGTTATTTTTATGTTGGCATTCTCTTTGAGTACTAACTTCTCTGGAAATGATACTTTCGCATATCCACCATTTGTATAATTGAATTGTTTTGATACTCCAAAGAAATTTAATTCCTTAGTGTCATGACAACGCACGCATACGTTTCCGATAGTGCTACCACTTGTACTTGTTTCATAGTTCAAATACTTCTCCTTGTCAGCATTCAATGCTACAATAACACTAACATGTGAACACATTTCTACTGGGGGTCATCCATATATTCAATATGCATTTCATCTTTGCTATTATTTGGTTCATTGATTTTTTGATCAATGTTTGTGATGTTTGCTGGCACTTTGTTTTTCATTGATTCATTTTTATATTCCTTACTGATATTTTCCGCAAATACCCTTTTTATTTTTCTGGCAATTTCACTGTCTATTATCACACTATTTTTACAGAGGTAACAGTTCTGGCACGTAGACAACTTATGATTTATGATATTAGTGGGAGAGTATGCCTGTCTTCTTTTGATCTTCCGTTGAATGCTATTACCCGAAAACTGACGATGGGCTGGAACAAGAGGTAGCATTTTACCATACGCACTAGCAAGAAGATTCCCCTCTTCATAAACTATTATTTTTATGTTGGCATTCTTTTTGAGTGCGATCATCTATGGATATCTCACTCTCACATATCCACCATCATAAGAGTTGGGTTTTTTTGGTACTCTAAAGAAATTAAATTCCTTACTTTCATGACAATGCACACGTATATTTCCAATAGTGCTACCACTTGTGCTTGTTTAATAGTTCAAATACTTCTCCTTGTCGGCATTCAATGCTACAATACCATTATCATGTGAACACACTTTCTTAACAAGCTTCATCTTCACTTTTTTATAGATATTAGTTATGCGTTTATCGTTCCACTGTGTAAAAAATACTGAATTAATATATGCAATAAACTAGGTAGTGTCGATAACCGGCCATAGAGTACCAGTGGGAAAGCATCATCGAGTCTCTGAACAAGCATAGAGTACAATTGTTAGAGCGGTAAGCATATTTTATGTCATTTTAAGATACGTAATAAAAAATAAAGTTGAATAATTTCGAAGTTCAAAAAAAATTTTGTTCAAAAAAAAAGTTCTACTACAAACAATATTTTTCTAATAGTAAAAGTCACGACTAACATTTCTATATCATTCTCATTTTGAATTTGGAAAATATTAAATGTGATTTTTTATGTTTAAAGTATGTTACATATCATTCTGAGATGTAAAAAAAAGTTGAAAAATATATCATGTAAAAAAAAAAACTTCAAAAAAAGTATAAAAAATGAGGGGGCCAAAAAGTTGGGGGGAGGGGACTCCCTTGGAGTTCTGGGATAGGAGACCTGTGGGGGTTGAGGTCCCTGGTGGTTAGGGTCATTGGTGCTTATGATACTTGACGGTTCGTACTCATAAATACCTCACTGATTGATGTGTAAGGATTTCTATGGGTTCTTTTGAATATTCTTATGAAAATCATGTTTTTGCCAAATACATCTTTATTAGTATCAACTTTTTAATGCGGTATAACGTTAGAATATATTTTAAAATAGTAGAACTACTAAAATGTCTCACGAATATTATAAATAATGTAGCTAAGAAGCGAAACTAGACAAAGTCGCAATGTCACTCGATTATCATTAACTCTTTTCATAGATTGATGTTATTCCAAATTTATAACAAATTGCCTGAGTTAACATGCCCTTCGGGGTTACCTTAACTGCTAATCAGTTTAACCCTTTTTCTCCACCTTCTTACGATCCGATCACTAATTAGGATCACTCACATCCCTATTATTCAATCAAAAATTAATATCGTTCATAACGTCAAATTCGCAAATGCTATACCCTTTTTGCAAATAGAGTTAGCTTTTACGCAAAATGATATAAGCCATATGCCAATCAATTCTAGACATGATGCAAGGTACCTTCAACCTAGAGCTTATTACTGTTTTACTATTTTTGAGTCAGAAACAAGCGCGGCTTGAATGTATCTGTAGTAAAAAACCTTTTTTATACGATAACCTGATTTATCCGTATGATTGAAAACAGTATTTCTTAAAGGAGGTGCAATAAACCTTTTGAATACGTAATGTGAAAATCAAAAGTTTTGGCTTAGAAACCTGTGTCTAAACCAGTCTGATTGCATTATACAATCTCATCCCTTGTCTAAGCAAAAGTATTTCCTATATGTCTAAACAAAAGTATTTCCTATATGTCTAAGCAAAAGTATTTACTATATTTCTAAGCAAATCCATACGATGCATACTACTCCTACGCCCCTTTTTTCCCAAAGTCATCCGATCAAAATATTAAGATAGGCATTTTTCTCATCATAGTTGAAAGGCCCAATAACTATGCCTTTGGACATACCATGATCCATAGCCCCAGGGGAAAGGTTTTTAAGTCACAAAATCTCCCCTTTTTTACACATAGTATTTGTTATTGTCAATTGTGGGGGGGGGGGCGAATATTTTGCTGGGGGTCTCCACGGTGGAATTTTCTATGGGGAGGGAAGTTTTCAGCGGTGAACTTGTAAGTGGAAATTATACACTGGGGGAATTTGCCAGAATTCCTATACAAGATCATAGCCAGCGCAATCGCCCTACCTAAATAAAGAACGATGTTGGCACAATGTATTATTATTTTTTTTCCATACCAGGGCACCTTGTATCGAAGGAGTTGTCGTAGAAACTTCGAAAAGGGCTCATTCGATTGCGAATTAAAGTGGCTCGTGCCTTTTTTAATAGTCGAAAGTGATTGGAGGGCAACCCCCCCCCCACGCCCTTCATTACCCCAAACATCCAATCAAAATTTTGAGATAGCCATTTTGTTCAGCGTAGTTGATTTTCAGATATAACTTGTTTTTGAGGAGGACACTCCCCCACTGCCCCCAGGGCAAGGGTTGTAAGTTATGCCCTGGGGGTATATAACGTTTTTATAGAAGGCGTTGTCGTAGAAATTTCAAAAAAGGCTCATTCGATTGGAAATTCAAAGGGCTAGTGCCCTTTTTAATAGTCGAAAGTGATTGGAAGGTAACTAACCCCCCTCTCATGCTCACCTTTTCCCCAAATACATCCAATCAAAATATTGAGATAGCAATTTTGTTCAACGTAGTTTTAAGTTCTGGAAATCAGGTCTTTGAGGAGGACACCGCCCCCCCCACAGCCCTCAGGGCAAGGGTTTTAAGTTATGCTCTGGGGGCATATAAGGTTTTCATAGAACGCGTTGTCGTCGAAACTTCAAAAAGGGCTAATTCGATTGGAAATTGAAATGGCCAGTGCCCTTTTTAATAGTCGAAAGTGATTGGAAGGCAACTAACACCCCTTCCACGCCCACCATTTCCCCAAACACATCCAATCAAAATTTTGAGATCGCCATTTTGTTCGACGAAGTTCAAATTTCAGGATATTATACCTTTGAGCAGGACACTCCCCCCACAGTCTTCAGGGCAAGGGTTATAAGTTATGCCCTGGGGGCATATAAGGTTCTTATGAAATCTTTGTCGTAGAAACTTGAAAAAAGGCTCATTCGATTGGAAATTCAAAGGGCTTGTGCCCTTTTTAATAGTCGAAAGTGATTTGAGGGCAACTAACCCCCCTCTCACGCCCACCTTTACCCCAAACACATCCAATCAAAATTTTTAGATAGCCATTTTGTTCAACGTAGCTGAAAGTTTTGGAAATTAGGTCTTTAAGGATGACAACCCCTCCCCACCACAGCCCTCAGGGCAAGGGTTGTAAGTTATGCCCTGGGGGCATATAAGGTTTTTATTGAAAGTGTTGTCGTAGAAACTTCAAAAGGGCTCACTCAATTGGAAATTGAAAGGGCTAGTGCCTTTTTTAATAGTTTGAAAGTGATTGGATAGCGACTAACGCCCCTCTCACGTTCACAATTATCCTAAACTCATCCAATCAAAAGTTTGAGATACCTTTGTTGTTCAACGTAGTTGAAAACTCTGTAAATTAGGTATTTTAGGATAATAATCCCCTCAGAGCCCTCAGTGCAAGGATTGTAAGTTATGCCCTGGGGACATATAAGGTTTATATAGAAAGTTGTTGTAGAAATTTCAAACAGGGATCATTTGATTGGAAATTGAAATTGCCCTTTTTAATAATCGAAAGTGAGTGGAGAGTAATTAACCCCTGCTCAGGCCCACCATTTCACCAAAAAAATTCAATCAAAGTTTAGAGATAGCCATTTTGTTCAACGTAGTCAAAAGTCTGGAAATTATATATTTAAGGATGACAAACCCCCCAGAGTCCCCAGGGCAAAGGTTGTAAGTTATGCCCTGGGGGCATATAAGGTTTTTATAGATATAGTTGTCGTAAAACTTCGAAAGGGCCTCATTCGATGGGAAATTGAGAGGGCTAGTGCCCTTTTTAATTGTCGAAAGTGATTAGAGGGTAACTAACCCCCTCTCATGCCCACCATTCCCCCAAACACATCCAATCAAAATTTTCAGATAGCCATTTTGTTCAACGTAGTAGAAAGTTCTGGAAATTAGATCTTTGTGAATTATACCCCCCCCCAGCCCACAGGGCAAGGATTATAAGTTATGCCCTTGGGGGCATATAAGGTTTTTATTGAAATTGTTGTCTTAGAAACTTCAAAGGGGCTCATTTGACTGGAAATTGAAAGGGCTAGTGCCATTTTTAATGGTTGAAAGTGATTGGAGAGCGACTAATGCTCCTCTCACGGCCACCATTTCCACAAACACAACCAATCAAAATTTTGAGATAGCCATTTTGTTTAACGTAGTTGAAAGTTCTGGAAATTAGAAAGTTCTTGAAAGTTCTAAGAGGATGGCAACCACCCTAATAGCCCTTAGGGTAAAGGTGGTAATGTATGCCCTGGGGGCATATAAAGTGTTTATAGAAAGCTTTGTCGTTTCAAAAAGGGCTCACTCGATTGGAAATCGAAAGGCCTAGTGCCCTTTTTAATAGACGAAAGTGATGGGAAAGCTTGAAATTTTCATGGTAAAGATTGATGTGGGCATAATGTATTATTTTTGTTGTTATTATTGCTTAGACCAGGGCACCTTCCATTGAAGGAATTGTCGTGGGAATTTCGAAAAGGGCTCATCCGATTGAAAATACAAAGGGTTGAAGGCCTTTTTAATAGTCGAAAGGGATTGAAGGGCAACTAATCCCCCTCCCACGCCCAACCTCGCATTTGCCCATTATTTTTTAAAACTAAATGTTGCCTTTAGATTAAATCAAAATGCACTGTGTTAATGCTAATTCTCAATAAGGCATCTCAGCAGTATCCCAAGAACGACTGAGGGTATTATGTTCAAACTTTCGGGGCTACTTCTGCTATTAAAATTTAACCAAATTAAAATAGCGTAAGTGTATCCAAGCTATCAAAGAAAGTAAACAGATTTTTTTTGTGAATGGTATCAAGTTTTCTATTTCAGGTCAACTAGAGGAGGTATGAAACTAAATTAAACACTACTATTTGTGTCCAGATTTTTAAAAGGGTGTATGTTGTTAAAAATTGCTGAAAAATTTTCTCCAGCATACAAATAGCAGGCCAAACTATAAATTCTTAAAAATAATTAAAAGATTTAAAGTATTATTTTCTTTTTCCCTGAAAAGACTATGTCACTATAAAACGAACAGAAATTAATTAAAAAAAACTTTTTCCACCAAATAAGTTTTTAAAAGAAAAGTAAACAAATCAATTAAACAAAAAATGAGCAAAAATAGAATCAATTAATCTACCAAGCGTGAAACTACCACAAATCGGCATTGATAAATAAATGAAACCCTAAACGAACAGAAATTACAATAAATAACCGAGTCAATATCAAAACGAGCAGAAATTAACATAAGTTGGGCCCGAAACCCCTATGCCTTCCCTAGGTCATAACAAAATTTGCACTTCACTGAAAAAAATGCAAATGAATGTGCATTGTCAGTTTAATGTATATAGCCTATACTGATATTTAGTAATCAAAATGTTAATATTATTTGATTTATTAAAGTTATAAAACTAAAAACATTTATAGACCTTGACATCAAAAAAGAAGGAAAAAACCAACTAATTATATGTTATCAGCGTTTTATTGAATGCTAATTGACTAAGTGCTGTAAAATTCTAGTCAGTTACTTTGTTGTATGATTCTATTGTTTGGAGGATGAAGATAAAAATTATTTCAAAATAATTGGATGCAAAAACTTAATGGTAACACGGTAAATGGTACTGTTGCACTATAACTAAACCACTAGTATAAACTGTACAAGGAAACCAGCCAGGGAGATCCGTCAAACAGGTATTTGCTATCTAAATTGATTGCAAAGCCTGATTTCCGATTGAGTTTACAATATTTAAACGATTATTTTTCGGGGTTTAGGGGGGGGGGAGGTACCTAGGTTAGGTTATGTTACGTATTTTATATATTCTATGCTTTACCCCTCACCCCACTAGTGTGCAAATGTATAGCCCAAATTTGTTTCTAAAATGATATATTTTCATTTTATTTCATTAGCATTAACAAAACCTGACTTCTTTCGTGTATAGCGGTGGTTTAGTTATAATGCACCAGTACCAAAAAAAATATCTATCAGATCTATGGTAAAGTCTCATAGTTCTTCAAAAACACTTTTCATTCGAATTAAACGGCCCTTGTGTTTGAGGAGTCTTTCACAAAGAATTGTGACAAAAAGTCAGGCCTTAGCATAAGAACGAGTTTTAAGGAAGGGGCAGCCCTCCTCATATACGGAACAATATGCGGAAAAAAATATAAATCTTTTTACTTTCATAACTTTAATCAATCAAATGATATTAACGTTTTGATTGCTAAATATCAGTAAATATATGTTAAACTGACAATGCACACTCATTTGTATTTTTTTCAGTAAAGCGCAAATTATGTTCTGGTCTTAGTAAGGCATAGCGGTTTTGAGCCCAACTTATATTAATTTCTGCTTGTTTTGAGTTTGACTCGGTTATTTATTGTAATTTCTGTTCGTTTTGGGTTTCATTTATTCATCGATGCTGATTTGTGGTAGTTTCACGATTGGTAGATTATTTAATTTTAATTTTGCTCATTTTTTGTTTTATGGAGTTCTTTACTTTTCTTTGAAAAACTTATGTTGTGGAAATTTTTTTTTTTTATTAATTCTTTATAAATGTCTTACTTTTTCTTTTCCGTCTCAATTTTACGCGTGGAGTTGTTAAGGGTAATTGTCTGGGGTAAATTTTCACTGGGATTGAATTGTCTAGAGGATATTTCCGTGGGGAAGGGGATTTCTCCGTGGAGGTGGGGCCAGATTTCCTGCCATTTCATAAAAACGATCAGAAATTAAATGATAATAAAAAAAAATTCAACAGAAAGTAAGGAGCAACATTAAAACTTAAAACGAACAGAAATTATTACGTGTATGAAGGGGATTGCCCCCTCTTCCGCACCTCGCTCTTTACCCTAAAGTTTTAATTTTGTCCCAATTCTTTAAGAACGACTCCTGAAACACAAGGGTTGTTTCATTAGAAAAGTAGGAACCTGTTTTGAAAGTACTAAAAAACTTTGGCGTAAAAAGCAAGGTGTTGAGGATGGGACAATCCTCTTCATGCACGTAATAATTTCTGTTCGTTTTAAGTTTTGATGTTGCTCCTTACTTTTAGTTGAAAAAACTTGTTTGTTTTTTTTAATTTAGTATGCATAAAGCTTGAACTAGACTGAAGTGATGGCTGCTGCGATCCTGTCACAGGTGGGGCTAGTGGAGAGGTTTTTTCATAATCTTCTCATCAGCACATTTACCAGAAAGGGCTGTCAAATAGATGTATCTTAGAAAATCCCAATTAAACTTTATAAGGAGTACGAGCAACTACCCTAGTTGCATCTGTCTGTGTGTTGAGATAAGAGCAAACCTCTGTGAGAAGAAGAGGAGGCCGTCGCTAAATTCTTGTCATCAGGGCATTTAGCAGAGGAAGTCACTAGTTGTCTCCCAATCTTTAAGATATCTAGGAGTGGCTCTCTTAGTTGTCTTTTTGGGGGGTCCACAACCATACCAACTTTCTTTGGAGGGGGGGGTCCTCAAATTCTTGTCCCAGCAAATTCTGCCATAGAGTGGGCATCTGCCTACAACCCGTCTTCTGCGGGAAGGATAACTACGGTGTATCTAAATTCATGTCATCGGGCCACATGCCTGATGGGTGGTGAGATATCAGCCAAACTTTTTGGGAAGTTAGAGTGAAGGGTTGTCCACTTTAAGTGAGTACGCCATAGAGTGCGTACCAAGTGTGGTGGAAGTGCGGCACGAGGAGGCTTGGCATGGGGGAAGTTTGCTTACATGTGACCTCTAGTGTGCCACGCCCGGTGAGACAGTTTGCGCTTCAAAATATGGTGCACACTAGACAGCGCAGAGTGAGCAACCTTTCGTTAAGAATTAGTGTCCTAGCTATACCTTTTGGGGCTATGGACCCAGCTCAATTTTCGAAAGGGATTGGTCTATAAATTCTTGTCATCTGGAAACTTAGCAAAAAGGGTCATTGGATCTCTACAAAACTTGATAGGAAGTAAAAGATTGTGTCCTAGGTTTACCTTTTTTGGGCATGTACCCTTTCTGACCCCTTTATCGGAAGAGGTCCCTAAATTCTTTGCTTACGAGTTATTGGATGTCAATAGGCTATGATGGTAAGTTAGACTTGTGTGCACTATTTCTATCATTTCGCGGTTCATGCTTGATCCTATCTCTTTTGGTGGATAGTCCCTATAATTCTGTTTTATGGACGAAATCGTCTATCGTATGTTACTAATTTTGGTAGGAAGTAAGAACTAATTTTCACGTTTCCATAATATATTTTGCCTTTTTGGGGTCCAGACGCCTTTTATTGCATTTTGTTTGGATTGAGGTCTCTAAACTATTATTATAAGGAAATCTACAAGTTGGGGTTGTTGGGTCTCAGGAAACCTGATGAGATATAACAGATACAAGTAGAATGCTAATAATGAATTTGGGGCCTTTACGTTCCTTCCTGTGCTATTTGGGGACTTTACGTTCCATGGCAGATTACCAGACAGGTTTTTTCTTTTGTTCACGTGCACGTTTTTGATAAGAATTGCACAATGAAAAAACTGGAGATTGTCAAATCGCGTATTTAGGAATGGTTTTTTAGGGAAAGCTGTCAATCACCCATGTGTTATCCACAGTTCCATTTTTGAAGTCTGTGGAAACAGTTTGACGTGTTTGGGGAGATTACGTTCCTTGGCGTTTGATTGACATTCGCAAAAAGGGGTAATTAGCGATTGGATAATTTTTTAACGTGAAATCTCTGAATAAAATATTTTTGGAGCATGTACTTGACGATGGATAAAAGGGTTAAGGTGATTAGCAATTACGAGCAAGGATCCCCCCACTGGAAGGAGCAACATCAAAACTTAAAAACGGACAGAAAATAGAGGCTGTTTCCAAAACATTTAGGATTCATTAACTTTAGTGTTGCCAGTCAAAAGCTATGAGTTTGAGAAAATTGTCTGATTATCGAAAAAAATGGATAAACACCTTCCAAAAGTCGACAGGAATGGGATTTTCTTGTGGGGGGAATTTTCCATGGAAGAGGTGGAGGGTATTTTCACGTAAAAACAACTTCAACCGTGCCCAACCCCCCGCGATCAGAAATTAAGTTATAAAAAAAAGTTTTTTCAACTGAAAGTAAAAAGCAACATCAAAACTTAAAAACGGACAGAAAATAGAGGCTGTTTCCAACACCTTTAGGATTCATTAACTTTATAGTTGTCAGTCAAAAGCTATGAATATGAGATAATTGCCTTATTATCGAAAAAAATGCATAAACACCCTCCAAAGGTCGAAAGAAATGGAATTGTCTTAGGGAAGAAATTTTCTTTGGAAGAGGTGGAGGGTATTTTTACGTGAAAAAAACTTCAACAGTGCCCAACCCCCCGCGATCAGAAATTAAATTATAAAAAAATTTTTTTCAACTGAAAGTAAGGAGCAACATCAAAACTTAAAAACGGACAGAAAATATAAGAAGAAAAATTCTGAAAATTATGAGCCAAGATATTATATCTTTCATACTAATGCCTTTCCAATAGTTAAATTATATTCTAAATTTCTACCCTTGTAAACCTATGGTCATAATTAACCTTAAAATTATGAAAATGTACATGTGCTGTTTTCTAGGGGAAGAATTTTCCGTATTAATTTTTATTCAGTAGTTTAATTCGATCGTACATTTTCTTTACTTTGCACTTAAAATTGACATAAATATGGAATAACAGTCAAAGTTTCAATGAAGATTTATTTGCCGATATCTTAATTCCATTTTATTTTAATTCCAAATCGAAATGTTTAGAACATCTATTTTACATCTGGTTTTCAGTTTGCTGTTCCCGTAGTTGTAAACCTCGTAGTTGTAAACGTAGTCATTTATTTATCGATGCTGATTTGTGGTTGTTTCATGCTTGGTAGATTATTTGATTTTATTTTTGCTCGTTTTTTGTTTAATGGAGTTCTTTACTTTTCTTTGAAAAACTTACTTTGTGGAAAAAGTTTTTTTTAATTAATTTCTGTTCGTTTTATATTGACATAGTCTTTTCAGGGAAAAAGAAAATAATACTTTAAATCTTTTCTTTTTTTAAGACTTTATAGTTTGGTCTGCTATTTGTATGCTGGAGAAAAATATTCAGCAATTTTTAACAACATACACCATTTTAAAAATCTGGACACAAATGGTACTGTTTAATTTAGTTTCATATCTCCTCTAGTTGACCTTAAATGGAAAAATTGATACCATTCGCAAAAAATCTGCTTACTTTCTTTGATAGCTTGGATACACTTACGCTATTTTGATTTGGTTAAATTTTAAGAGCAGAAGTAGCCCCGATTTTTATTTTGTGAGGAAGAATTGTGACAGTACTAAAATGATTAAAAATAATAAGGCCTGAGGTGCTGATAGCTTAGAAACTGAGTTTGTTTTTAAATATGGTTGTAATGAAGTTAGAGATAAACTACTGAAGATTATGCATATGATGTTTGAAAAAGGAGAAATACCTAGCGATTTTAGGAATACCCTAATTAAACCCCTCAAAAGTTTGAACATAATGCCCTCGGTCGTTCTTGGGATACTGCTAGTAGTAACCTAGTTGCTGATCCGAATTACACATGGAATTGCACATGCCTGAGGCATGGATATGTGTGCAGTTTCACACCTACACACCTTACTAAGGACATTCACCTACTACTACAAAAGGTGCATGAGTTACCAGACAGGTTTCTAAGCCAACATCCATTTTTTTTAAGAATATACGGTAACTTGAATAGTAATTGGATTCAAATATAAGAGGGGATTTTTAGTGTATTAAAAGGTTTATTGGACTTTTCTGTAAAATGGTTAACTGCCAAGCTTTCGACTATTAGCATTCGAGAGTAGGCTTGATGATAGCATATGTGACCAATTACTATCAACTATACAAGGAATATGCTCAGATAAGTAATAGATTTGACGCATACAAGAGACATTGATATAAGGTATTTAAAGGTTTATTGGACTTTTCTGTAAAATGGTCAACAGCCAAGCTTTCGGCTATTAGCATTCGACGCTAGGTTTAATGATAGCATATGGGATAAATAACTCTATTTGCGAAAAAGATATTATACTGGCATAATTCTGCAAATGAATGATCTTGATTGGTGATTGAATAATAGGGGTGAAAATGATCTTAATTGTTGATTGGATTGTATGAAGGTTGTAAAAAAGGGTTAAACTAATTACCAGTTAAGGTACGCCCGAAGGGGTTGTTAACTAATAGGCTATTTATTATAAATTTTGAATAGCATCAATTTATGGAAACGATTAACGATGAGATGACCTTGTGAGTTGACCTACCTTTGCTTCTCCGATGTGTTCTGTATAATATACAACTACCGTTTGAACAGTGTTGTCAATATAAAATATGCTCTAACATTATAGTATACGAAAAAGTTGATACTAATAGAGATGTAGATGCCAAGAAAAGAATGTTAATAAAGAAATTCAGAACAATCCTTAGAAATCCTTGGAAATCAATTAGTGAGGTGATTATGAGTATGAACCATCAAGGACCGTAAGCACCATTGACCCTAAACACCAAGGACCTCAACCTCAGAAGCCTTACCATACCTCCAACCACCAAGGGGCCCCCTCCCCTCCACGTTTTGGCCCCCTCCCCCCATTTTTTTATTTTTTTTATGTTTTTTTTCGATTTTTTTAACATGGTATTTTTTTTCAACCCTCTTTTTTACATCTCTTAGAATGACATGAAACATACTTAAAACAAAAAAATTACATTTAATATTCTCCAAATTCAAAATGAGAATGATGTAGAAATGTTAGTCGTGACTTTAACTATTAGAAAAATAATGTTTGTAGTAGCACTTTTTTTAATTGAATTTTTTTTTCTTCGAAATCATTCAACTTTTTTTTACGTATCTTAAAATTACATGAAATATGCTTACGGCTATTCCAATCGTACTCTAGACGCTTGCTCAGAGACACGATTTGACTTTCCCACTGGTACTCTATGGCCGGTTATCGACATTACCTAGTTAATTGCATGTATTAAATTAGTATTTTTTTACGCAGTGGAACGATAAACACATATTTCAAATCTTTAAAAAAGTGAAGATGAACTATTTTAAAAAAGTGTGTTCACATGATAGTGTTATTGTGACATTGAATGCTGACAAGGAGAGGTATTTGAATTATGAAACAAGTGAAAGTGGTAGCACTATCGGAAATGTATGCATGCATTGTCATGACAGTGAGGAATTAAATTTCTTTGGAGTACCAAAAAAATTCAACTCTTATGATGGTGAATATGCGAGATTGAAATCTCCTGAGATGATTGCACTCAAAGAGAGTGTCAACATAAAAATAATGGTTGATAAAGAGGCACTTCTTCTTGCTAGTGCGTTTGGTACTAATATACTCCGTGTTAAACCCTACTGTCTACTCTCAGGTTTTGCCATTAAGCTGAAGGTCTAAAGATGACAAGCTTGCTCTTCTACTAATATCATAAACTATATCTTGTCTACGGGGCAGAACTCTTAACTGTTTGAAAACAATGCGATATTAGACAGCGAAATTGCCAAAAAAATAAAAAGGGTATTGTTTGAAAATATCACTAAGAAATATAAAAATGAATCGATGAAAAACAAAGTGCTGACAAGGAGAACTATTTGAACTATGAAACAAGTACATGTGGTAGCACTATCGGAAACGTATGCGTGCGTTGTCATGACGGTGAGAGTTTAGATTTCTTTGGTCTACCAAAGAATTTCAATTATTCACATTCTGGATTTGCGAAAGTCATTTCCAGAGATGATTGAACTCAAAGAGAATGCCAACATAAAAATAATCGTTGATGATAGAGGACAACTCCTTGCTAGTGTTGGTGGTAACACATTACGTACTGATACATCCAATCGTCAGCTTTCGGGTATTAGCATTCGACGAAAGATCAAAAGAAGAAGAAAGGCCTACTCTTCTACTAATATCATAAACCATATCTTGTCTACATGCCGGAACTGCTACCTATGTAAAAATAATGTGATAATAGACAGTGAAATTGTCAGAAAAATAAAAACGTTTTCAGCCAGTGTGATTATTAATTAGTTTCACGACTACTATTACAAATTGCTTAATTAACTAAGTCATTAATTAATTAATTAAGTTTAATTAATAATCTAAATTACTTATTTGTAAGTTCAAATTAATTAATTACTAAACATTAAGGTATGCTTAGCTAGTGTTTTATAGGATGTTTTAAAGACGTTTTTTTTTAATATATTAAGATAATAAATGAACAAACACAACAATCAGTTTATGTAGGCAAAAGAATAGTCCATTATTTTATCATGAATGAAGGTTTTCACAAAGCAATTTGCTTGCAAAACGGCACTGACAGAAAATATCACTAAGGAATATAAAGATGAATTGATGAAAAACGAAGTGCCAGCAAACGTTACTAACATCATTCATCAAACAGTCTACAATATCAAGAGAGAACTTGGTGAACTATTTTATGGAACAGATTCAAAATGTCAAAAGTTGTTCATTGATATTAATAATATATAATAATATATCTACCATATATTATATTAATATCCTACATGTCATTATTTCATAAAAATATGTTATCTATTACTTTGTTATGTTCCCATTATTTCTAGGGTATGCTAAAGAGAGAGAGAGACAAAAACAAAAATACATATATAGATTCCGACAAACAAACCGACAAAGACAGGCATGGCGGGGAAGCAAACACACGCCCAGACACATAGCCAAAGAAAGTGAGAGTATAGATTCAGATGTACGAACCGACAAAGCCAAATATTGGGAGAAGCAAATACCCACCCAGATACACAAGCAAACAGGGTGAGAGAGACAAAAACACATACAAATATATATATTCATGCATACAATCCGACAAAGATAGGCACTGGGATAACCACAAATCCGCCCGGAAGCAAAGGCCAGAAGAATGAGTGTATAGAACCAGACGTAAAAAACCGACCAAAACAGAAACTGCGAAAAGCAAACACTCCCCCACATTCACAAACGATAAAAGCAAAAGTTTGGATTCAGACGTAAAAACCGACAAAGACAAACACTGGGGGAATCAAACATCCACCCAGATACAGAGCCTAAGAGAATCAAAGATATAAAAACAAATACAAACATATAGATTCAGACACACAAACCGACAAAGACAGGCACTGAGATAAGCAAACACCTACCCAGACACAGGCAAAGAGAGTGAGAGGGATAAAAACACATATAAATATATAGATTCAGGCATACAAACCAACAAAGACAGGCATTGAGATAAGCAAACACCCGCCCAGACACAGGCACAGAGAGTGAGAGAGACAAAAACAAAAAAAACTATATAGATTCAGACATATACATAGATTCAGACAAAAAAATTGGCAAAGACAGGTAAAGAATAATACAACACTCTATCCAAGAGTGTATGCCAAAGGGAGGAAAAGATAAAAACACATGCATATTTATGATATCCAGATACGCAAACCAGCAGAGGCGGGCACTTACATATGTCAATACCCGCTCAAACATAAAAGCAAAGGAAGTGAGAGAGACAAAAACATAAATATATAGATTCAGACATACAAACCTTCAAAGACAGGCACTGAGATAAGTAAACACCCGCCCAGACACATAGGCAAAGAGAGTGAGAGAGATAAAAAAAATACAACTTTATAGATTCAGACATATAAACCGACAAAGATAGGCACTGGGACAATAAAACACCCGCCGAGACACATAAGCAATGGAAGTTAGAGAGACAAAAAACACAGAAATACATAGATTAAGACATACAAAACGACAAAGACAGACACTGAGAGAAGCAAACATCCACCCAGATTCACAAGCAATGAGAGTGAGACTATGGATTCAGACGTAAAAACCGACAATGACAGACACTGAGAGAGAAGCAAACACCCACCCAGATACACAAGCAAAGAGAGTGAGAGAGTCAAAAACGCATAAAAATTCATTGATTCAGACATACAAATCGGCAGTGACAGTCACTGTAATAATTAAACCTCTGCACAAACACGTAGGCAAAGAGAGTGGGAGAGACAAAAACATATACAAATATATAGATTCAGATATAAAAACGAATAGTGACAGGCACCGAGATAAGTAAACACCCGCCCAGACACAGAGGCAAAGGCAGTGAGAGAGACAAAAACACATACAAATATATAGATCCAGACGTAAAAACCACCAAAGACAGGTACTGAGATAAGCAAACACCTGCCCAGTCACATAGGCACAGAGAGTGAGAGAGACAAAAAACAAATACAACAATATAGATTCAGACATACAAACCGACAAAGGCAGACACTGGGACAAGCACACACCCACCCAGACACACAGGCAAAGAGAGTAAGAGTATAGATTCAGACGTACAAATCGACAGAGACACGCACTGGGAGAAGCAAACACCCACCCAGATACACATGCATAGAAAATGAGAGATACAAAAACGTATACAAATACATAGATTAGGACATACAAACCGACAAAGACAGGCACTGAGACAAGCAAACACCAGCCCAAACTCACAGCTAAGGAGAGAGAGAGATAAAAACACATACAAATATATAGATTAAGACATACAAACCGAAAAAGATAGACATTGAGACAACCAAATACCCACACAAACATAAAAGCACTGGAAACGAGCGAGAGAGACCAAAACAAATACAACAATATAGATTCAGACATACCAACCGACAAAGACAGGCACTGAGATAAGCGCCCGCCCAGACACACAACCAATGGAAGTGTGCGAGACCAAAAAAATTGAAAAATATAGATTCGGACATAGAAACCGACTAAGACAAACATGAAAACAGCCATCACCCACCCAGACACATAAGCAAAGAGAGAGACAAAAAACACATACAAACACATAGATTCAGACGTAAAAGCCAACAAAGACAGGCACTGGGACACGCAAGCACCTGCCCAGGCAAATAGGCAAAAAGAGTGAGAGTATAGATTCAGGCGTACAAACCGACAAAGACAAACATTGGGAGAAGCAAACACCCACCCAGATACACGGGCAAAGACAGTGAGAGAGACAAAAACACATACAAATACATAGATTAAGAGATACAAACCGACAAAGACAGGCACTGAGAGAAGCAAAAATCAGCCCAAACACATAGGCAAAGATAGTTAGAGAAACAAAAACACTTATATATACATAGATTAAGACATACAAACCGACAAAGACCGGCACTGGGACAAGCAAACACCCGCCCAGACATACAATTAAAAAGAGCGAAAGAGACAAAAACAAGTACAAATATATATATTCAGACATGCAAACCGACAAAGAAAGGCACTGAGATAAGCAAAAACCCGCCCAGACACACACGCAATGGAAGTGAGAGAGACAAAAACAAATACAAATATATAGATTGGGATATAGAAACCGACAAAGACAAACATGAGAACAGACAAATACCCGCCAATTCACACACGCAATGAGAGAGAGACAAAAAAAACACATACAAACACATAGATTCAGGAATAAAACCCGAGAATAACCGGCACTTGGACGAGCAAAGACCCAACCAGACACACATGTAAAGATACCGGGAGTAAAGTTTAAGACGCACAGACCGACAAAGACAGGCACGGGAAGAAGCAAACAGAATGGTTTCTGAGGCAACACCTATTTTCTGGGCCAATGACTTTATGCATCGTTACGTTGAATTTAGGTTAGATCGATTATAGATGGCAGCACACCCGCTCAGACACACAGTCATAGTGAGAGAGACATGCAAAAAGTTGGATTAATCTAGGTTCACTTAGAGTGGCGCTGAGATAAGCAAACACCCGCCCAGACACACACGCAATGGAAGTGAGAGAGACAAAAACATATATAAATATATAGATTCGGACATAGAAACCGACAAAGACAAACATGAGAACAGGCAAACACCCGCCCAGACACACAAATAAATTCAGACTTAAAAACCAACAAAAACTGGCACTGGGACAAGCAAACACCCGCCCAGACACACATGCAAAGATAGCGAGAGTATAGATTCAGACGTACAAACTGCCAAAGACAGGCACGGGGAGAAGCAAACAGACTGGTTTCTGAGGCAACACCTATTTTTTGGGCCAATGACTTTATGCATCGTTACGTTGAACTTAGGTAAGATCGATTATAGATGGCAGCAAACCCGCTCAGACACACAGTCATAGTGAGAGAGCAGGCAAAAAGTTGGGTTAATCTAGGTTCACTTAGAGTGGCGCGCCACTCTACCCAGAAATAATGGGAATATAACAAAGTAATAGATAACAAATTTTTAATGAGATAATGACATGTAGGGTATTAATGTGATACATAGTAGATATACTATTATACATTATTAATATCAATGAATGACATTTAAAATTTTTAATCTATTCCATAAAACAGTTCACCATGTTCTCTCTTGATATTGTAGCTATTGTCTTCTCTTAGCTCGTAATCAGTGGAATAATCATTATTTCATTTTGAGTCATACACAATTTTTACTGGTGTGTTACCGACAGGTTCAATATGCGTTTCGTCTTTGGTATTATTTGGTTCATTGAATGTTTGATCAATGATGGTAGTAAAGTTTGCTGGCACTTTGTTTTTCGTTGATTCATCTTTATATTCCTTAGTGATATTTTCTGCCAGTGCCTTTTTTATTTTTCTGAAAATTTCACTGTCTATTATCACATTATTTTTACATAGGTAACAGTTCCGGCACGTAGACAAGATATGGTTTATGATATTAGTAGAAGAGTAGGCATTTCTTCTTCTTTTGACCTTTCGTCGAATGCTAATACCTGAAAGCTGACGATAGGATGTATCAGAAGATAATGTGTTACCAGCAACAGTAGCAAGGAACTGTCCTCTATCATCGACGTTTATTTTTATGTTGGCATTTTCTTTTAGTGCGATAATCTCTGGAAATGATACTTTCTCTTATCCAGAATGTGTATAATGGAAATTCTTAGGTAGTCCAAATAAATCTATACTCTCACCGTCATGACAACGCACGCATACGTTTCCGACAGTGCTACCACATGTACTTGTTTCATAGTTCAAATACTTCTACTTGTCAGCACTCACTGCTACAATAACACTATCATGTGAACACATTTTTACTGGGGGGTTATCCACATGTTCAATATGCATTTCATCTTTGCTATTATTTGGTTCATTGACTGTTTGATCAAGGCTAGTAACGTTTGCTAGCACTTTGTTTTTCATCGATTCATCTTTATATTCCTTAATGATATTTTCTAACAATGTCCTTTTTATTTTTTTGGCAATTTCGCTGTCTATTATCACATTATTTTTACACAGGTAACAGTTCCGTCCCGTTGATAGGATATGGTTTATGATATTAGTAGAAGAGTACGCATGTCTTTTGACCTTTCGTTGAATGCTAATACCCGAAAGCTGACGATAGGGTTTAACACTGGGTAACATGTTACCATAAGCACTAGCAAGAAGATGCCCCTCTTCATCAACTATTATTTTTGTGTTGGCATTCTCTTTGAGTGCAATCATCTCCGGAGATCTCAATCTCGCATATCCACCATCACAAGAGTTGAATTTTTTGGTACTCCAAAGAAGTTTAATTCCTCACTGTCATGACAATGCACGCATACGTTTCCAATAGTGCTACCACTTATACTGGTCTCATAGTTCAAATACTTCTCCTTGTCAGCATTCAATGCCACAATAACACTATCATGTGAACACACTTTCTTAAAATGGTTCATCTTCACTTTTTTAAAGATATGAAATATGTGTTTATCGTTCCACTGCGTAAAAAAATACTGATTTAATACATGGAATAAACTAGGTAATGTCGATAACCGGCCATAGAGTACCAGTGGGAAAGTCACATCGTATATCTGAGCAAGGATAGAGTACGATTGGTATAGCCGTAAGTATATTTCATGTCATTTTAGGATACGTAAAAAAAATGCCACTACAAACATTATTTTTCTAATAGTGAAAGTCACGACTAACATTTCTATATCATTCTCATTTTGAATTTGGAGAATATTAAATGTGATTTTTTTTTATGTTTTAAGTATGTTTAATGTCATTCTAAGAGATTTAAAAAAAGGGTTGAAAAAAATACCATGTTAAAAAATCGAAAAAAAAACAAATTAAAAAAAAGTAAAAAAAATGGGGGGAGGGGGCCAAAAAGTTGGGAGTAGGGGGCCCCTTGGAGGTTGAGGGTATGGGAGGCTTCTGAGGTTGAGGTCCTTGGTGGTTAAGGTCAATGGTGCTTACGGTCCTTGATGGTTAATACTCATAATCACCTCAATATTTGATTTCCAAGGATTTCTAAGGATTGTTCTGAATTTGTTTATTAAAATTCTTTTCTTGGCATCTACATCTCTATTAGTATCAACTTTTTAGTTTACTATAGTATTTAGTATTTTATATTGACAACACTGTTCAAACGGTATTTGTGTATTATACAGAACACATCGGAGAAGTAAAGGTAGGTCAACTCACAAGGTCATTTTCTCATCGTTAATCTTTTCCGTAGATTGATGCTCTTCCAAATTTATAATAAATGGCCTGAGTTAACAACCCCTGTGGGCGTACCTTAATTGGTAATCAGTTTAACCCTTTTTTACCACCTTCATACAATCCAATCACCAATTGAGATCATTTTCACCCCTATTATTCAATCACCAATCAAGATAATTCATTTGCAGAGTTATGCCAGTATAATATCTTTCGCAAATATAGTTGTTTATCCCATATGCTATCATTAAACCTACCGTCGAATGCTGATAGCCGAAAGCTTGGCTGTTGACCATTTTACAGAAAAGTCCAATAAACCTTTAAATACCTTTTTACAATGTCTCTTGTATGCGTCAAATCTATTACTTATCTGAGCATATTCCTTGTATATTTGATAGCAATTAATTACATATGCTATCATTAAACCTACCGTTGAATGCTAATAGCCGAAAGCTTGGCTGTTAACCATTTTACAGAAAAGTCCAATAAACCTTTGAATACACTGAAAATCACTCCTTATATTTGAATTCAATTACTATTCAAGTTACCGTATATTCTTAAAAAAAATGGATGTTGGCTCAGAAACCCGTCTGGTAACCCATGTACCTTTCGTAGTAATAGGTGAATGTCCTTAGTAAGGTGTGTAGGTGTGAAACTGCACACATATCCATGCCTCAGGCATGTGCAATTCCATGTGTAATTCGGATCAGCAACTAGGTTACTACTACTGCTGAGATGCCTTATTGGGAATTAGCATTATCACAGTGCATTTTGATTTAATCTTTAGGCAACATTTAGTTTTTAAACATAATGGGCAAATGGGAGGGTGGGTGTGGGAGGGTGGGAGTGGAAGGGGGCTAGTTGCCCTTCAATATCTTTCGACTATTCAAAAGGGCATCATCCCTTTATATTTTCAATTGAATGAGCCCTTTTCGAAGTTCCCACGACAACTCTTTCGATACGAAGTACCCTGGTCTAAACAACAACAACAAACAATACATTATACCCCATTCTAATCGAATGAGCCCTTTTTGAAGTTTCTACGACCACGCGTTCTATAAAAACTTTATATACTCCCAATGCATAACTTACAACCCTTCTCCTGGGAGATGTGAGGAGGTTGTCATCCTCACAGACATAATTTCCAGAATATTCTACTACGTTGAACAAAATGGCTATCTGAAAATTTTGATTGGATGTGTTTGGGGGAATGGTGGGCGTGAGAGGGGGGTTAGTTACCGTCCAATCATTCAACTATTACAAAGGGCACCAGCCTCTCTCAATTTCCAATTGAATGAGCCCCTTTTGAAGTTTTTACGACAACTCTATCATTAAAACCCTTATTTGCCCCCAGGGCATAATTTACAACCTTTGCCGTGGGGACTCTGGGGAGTTTGTCATCCTTTAATACATAATTTCCAGAACTTTCAACTACGTTGAACAAAATGGCTATCTCTAAAGTTTATTTGAACAAGTTTGGGAAAATGGTGGGCGTGAGAGGGGGGTTAATTGCTCTCCACTCACTTTCGACTATTAAAAAGGGTAATTTCAATTTCCAATCAAATGAGTCACTTTTAAAATTTCTACAAAAAATTTCTATATCATCCTTATATGCCCCCAGGACATAACTTAAAACACTTGCACTAAGGACTCTAAAGGGGTTATCATCCTAAAAGACCTGATTTTCAAAACTTTCGACTACGTTCAACGAAGTAAATATCCCAAAATTTTGATTAGATGTGTTTGGTGAAATGGTGGGCGTGAGAGGGTGGTTAGGTTCCCTCCAATCACTTTTGACTATTAAAAGAGCACTAACCCCTTCAATTTCCAATTGAAGAGCCCTTTTTGGTGTTTTTACAACATCGCTTTCCATAAAAACCTTACATGCTCCCAGGGCTTAACTTGCGACCGTTGCCCTGGGGGTTGTGGGGGGAAGGGTGGGTGGGGTGGGGTGGGTTGTCATCCTTAAAGACCTAATTTCTAAAACTTTCAACTGCGTTGAATAAAATGGCTATCTTAAAAATTTTGATTGGATGTGTTTGGGGAAAAGGTGGGCGTGAGAGGGGGGTTAGTTGCCCTCAAATCACTTTCGACTATTAAAAAGGGCACTAGCCCTTTGAATTTCCAATCGAATGAGCCGTTTTTCAAGTTTCTACGATAAAGATTTCAATAAGAACCTTATATGCCCCCAGGGCATAACTTATACCACTTGCCCTGAAGACTGTGGGGGAGTGTCCTGCTCGAAGGTATAATTTCCTGAACTTTAAACTGCGTGGAACAAAATGGCTATCTAAAAATTTTGATTGGATATGTTTGGGGAAATGGTGGGCATGGCAGGGGTGTTAGTTGACTTCCAATCATTTTCGACTATTAAAAAGGGCACTAGCTACTCCAATTTCCAATCGAATGAGCCCTTTTCGAAGTTTCAACGACAACGCCTTCTATAAAAAACCTTATATGCCCCCAGGGCATAACTTAAAACCCTTGCCCCGAGGGTTGTAAGGGAGTGTCCTCCTCAAAAACATATTTTCTATATGGAAATCAACTACGCTGAACAAAATGGCTATCTCAAAATTTTGATTGGATGTATTTGGGAAAAAGGTGGGCTGGGGGAGGGGCTAATTGCCCTCCAATCACTTTCAACTATTAAAAAGGGTACTAGCCCTTTGAATTTCCAGTTGAATGAGCCTTTTGTGAAGTTTCTACGACAACGCCTTCTATAAAAACCTTATATGCCATCAGGGCATAACTTACAACCCTTGCCCCGAGGGTTGAGGAGAAGTGTCCTCCTCAAAAAGATATTTTCTATCTGGAAATCAACTACGCTGAAAGAAATGGCTATCTCAAAATTTTGATTGGCTGTGTTTTGGGGAATGATGGGCTTGGGGGGGGGGCTAGTTGCCCTCCAATCACTTTCGACAAATAAAAAGGGTACTAGCCCTTTGAATTTCCAATCGAATGAGTCTTTTTTGAAGTTTCTACTACAGCACCTTCTATAAAACCTTATATGCCCCCAAGGTATAACTTAAAACCCTTGCCCCAAGGGTTATAGGGGAGTGTCCTCCTCAAAAACATATTTTCTATGTGGAAATCAACTACGCTAAACAAAAGGGCTATCTTAAAATTTTGATTGCATGTGTTTCGGGGAATGATGGACTTGGAGGGGGGGGGTTAGTTGCCCTCCAATCTCTTTCGACTATTAAAAAGGGCACTATCCCTTTGAATTTCCAATCGATTGAGCCTTTTTTGAAGTTTCTACGAAAACGCCTTCTATAAAAAACCTTATATGCCCCCAGGGCATAACTTAAAACCCTTGCCCGAAGGGTTGTGGGGGAGTGTCCTCCTCAAAACGGTATTTTCTATGTGGAAATCAACTACGCTGAACAAAATGGCTATCTCAAAATTTTGATTGGATGTGTTTGGGGGAATGATGGTTGTGGGGGGGGGGGGCTAGTTGCCCTTAAATCACTTTTGACTATTAAAAAGGGCACAAGCCACTCCAATTTCCAATCGAATGAGCCCTTTTCGAAGTTTTTACGACAACCTCTTCGATACTAAGTGCCCGGGTATGGAGGAAAAATATAATACTCTGTGCCAACATCGTTCTTTACTTAGGAGGCGCGATCGCGCTGCCTATGATACCGGGTAAATACATTAAATTGATTAGCGCTATCTACGAGAATAACATTGTTGCGGTTAAGGTAAGAAATGAGGTTAGTAACTGGTTTCACACATAATCAGGAGTTCAGCAGGGTTGCGTTCTATCCCTATTTGTATGTATCATTTTACTGGACATTGTTCTAAGGAGCACATCAAAGGCATTGGGAGAACATGGAATCAATTGGGGAAGTAAAACTCTAGTACACATAAGTTATTTCTAATGATTTTAGCATCCTATATGAAAGAAGAATGAATGAATTTTTAGAGGTTTTTCGAGTTCAGAGTGCAAGAATACGTTTGAAAATAAATTTTAAGAATAATAAGTTGCTAAGACTAGGAATAAGGGAGGGTGAAGAGGTGATGTTCGGTAACGAGAAGATCGATCAAGTGAACAGCTTCACATACCTTGGTAGTATTATTTGTAAAGATGGTGGGTGCTGTGAAGATGTTAAAAGTAAAATAGACAAGGCCCAGGATGTTTTTTCACAGTTGAAAAAAGTTTCGAAGAATGTGAAGATTCTGCGAATAATCTGCGCACCAAGATTAGAATATTGGAAGCTACAGTGATGACTGATGACGGTGGTCAGGTATGGTTCTGGAATACGGGCGCTCCGAAAAACGGAAGAAGATATGCTAGATGTTTTGTAGAGAAATTGCCTACGGATTATTTTGGGTACCCGACTGACTGACCCTATCTCAAACAGTAAACTATAAGAAAAATGTGGGTAAACCCTGCTTTCAAGGGATATAATGAGATAAAAATCAAGATAGCTGACAAGGCCGTACCCAGAGAGGGTTTGGGGGGTTCCCCCCCCTCGAAATGTTTGTTTGACTCGTAAAAATGTAACAAAAATGGATAAAAACTAAAAATTGTATGTGTTTTTTGAGGCTTTTGTGTAACCCCCCCCCCCCTTAAAAAATATGAGTAAAACCCCCTCCGAAAAAAAATCCTGGGTACGGCCTTGATAGCTAGAACATGTTCTGCGAATGGAGAATGATAGATTGCCCAAAAACATCCTTGTTGGACAATTGTATAGGGCTAAACCAAAATCAGGCCGCCCGCCGAATAGGGTGGGAGGATGTCGCAAGGAAAGATTTAAGGGAAATGGGACAACTTGTGAAGATGTCAAAAGGGAGGCTTTGAATATATTGGGATTGAGGAGGAGCCTGCGTAGCTGTGTTTATCTCAGGCGGCTTGCTGCTGCATTGACTAAACCCCTTGTTATCGGTGGAAAATTTGTAGCTGTGTTTTTCACTCCGAATGGTTGAAGAGGGTGACTTAAGAGGGAAATAACCCACGACACCCTAGAGACAAGAGTCCAAAGTTATGCGAACGGACCGTTTTTCACAAATTACATTTTAGATGAAATGATGAAGATGTTGCACCATGTTAAAACTAAAATCATTGAGAAAATTTAGGTTTGTGCTGTTGGAGACTAAATCCGGGATCGGTAGGAAAAGCAGAAAAATCCAAGCTCCAAAGTTTCGGTGAAGTGCTAAAAAAAAAGAAGATAAATCATGACTCGGTACAAAGTCCACTTTGACGTCTGACTCGATAAAACAACAAGCTAGGTCCTAACAGAATGCAAAAATAAGCTAAGTGCTAGGTGGTGCAAAAACGAAGTCCTGATTTAAGTCATGTCCTGCTAAATTCTGACTCCCTGCATTAAAAAATGTAGCCTTCTGGCTTCTGTACTATGAAGGTCCTAGGTCTAACATTTTTTGGGTGAATTCCTCTTGGCTTTGGGCACCTGGACACTAAATTTTCAGTGAGTCTCAGTGCTGTCAATTTTTAAATGCATCTTCGGCAAACTACCGTAGATGTTACCATTATCCGTTGATCAATCACTGGCAAAAAAATCTTCTTCTTTTTTTCAAGTTTCAATTTTTGTCTACCCCACTGTAGTCTACCATCCATAAGCTCGGCAGTTTTGCTGTCATGAAACTCAGTCCAAAGATCTCCCTCGGTAGCCTGTATCCATCTTATGATTGGACTGCAGCAGTGAAGGCATATAGAAGACCCCCTTGCCTCTCCAATCCTCTTCAATAGCTGCAGTAATTGTATTTTATCTTTGCATCTAAACTTTTTTTTGAAGGTATAGATATTTTATTCTGAATTTTTAGTTGTCTCTTGATCTATCATTTTTATTATCTGAATTCATCTAATTCGAGCCTCCTTTTCGTGGTGGTTTCTATAAGCAAGATTGAACACGTTTCTTTCTTACCGATTGCATAAGTACTCAGTCACTAAGATAAGCTAGTGCCCAAATCAATTCCTTTTTCTTTCCCTATGACGGTATATTAGCCAAGTATCAGCCATTCGTAACCAACAGAGAAAAAAGAAATTCAACGAAAATGAGACTTTCTAACGTAAACAAACGACTTCTTCATTAAATTAGATGATTTGAAAAAAAAAGTGAAGGAACCAATAATATGAAATTGAATATCGGAAAAAATAGGAGGGAATAAGAATTGAGAGTAAGGTAAATAGAAAAATTTTGAAGCGGGGATTTTGTTCTAGTATTTTGTTCTGGTTTTGTAATTTTGTTGCCGCTGTGGAAGCGGTCCCCTCTGACAGAAGGGCAACAACAAAATGGCTGGGCAGATGTCGGGTTTGGATAATTTGTTTTAGAATGCTATAAATAATGTGCTTTATGCTGAAGACACATAAGGAGCTTGGAAAATATATAAATTGTTTCAAATTTAGGTTCTGGATTTCAAATGTCTTTCATTAAAGCAGCGATGATGTATAAAGTGAGATGTGCTGTAGTGCATAATGATATTGTTTTTAACCAATTCTATTTAATATAAGTTTTAAGCGTTTTTTTTTGTTTTTTTTTTAGTATCATTGAAAAATGTGGGAATGAAGAAAGAAAGAAAGAGGGAGCGAGAGAGAGAGAGGGGGGGTACAGACACCCAAGATATAAAGGATGATAATAACTGTGTAATATTTCAGGTATATTTACCCCCTATTTATTTGTATCTCGTTGTAGGCTACCCTAATTAACACAAGTATGAATTATAATATTCATTCTAGATCGAGAGAATTAATAAAAGCTGCCATTTTGGATAACGATTTTATGAAGAATTTGGAACCAGCTCAAATCCGAGAATTAGTAGATTGTATGTATCCTGTTAGTTATCCAAAAGGGTCAACTATAATCAAAGAAGGAGATGTTGGATCCATTGTTTATGTCATGGAAGGTAAAGTAGCTACCTTAATGTTGATTGTATAGAATCGAAAGAAATTAGTCCTCTTTTTTTGAATTTACTTTGACTTAGTTTCTTCATTCTGAGGTGTCAACATGATGACAGGGGAAAGCCTCGGGTTTTAATAAAATGTTGAAATGAATCAATCACTTTGAAGCTGTGTGGATTTTAAATCCCAATCCTGTAAAAATAAGTGTAAATCGACAGATAGATAGATTTACTGGCAAGTATAAGTATTATAATAGTCGTCAAGGCCGACATATCCATAAAAACGAAAAGGTTCAATTCAACCCCATTCATTTGAACCTTATTTAACTATACAACTAATTTCTAAGACCACACTAGCGGGGCATTACAAAATGAGAAAAAGTGGGAGAATTTGTAGTAATCTTAGTCTAGTCTAGGTCTTAGTATAGACACTATTCAACGAAAAGGAAATGTTTAAAACTGTCTAGTTATTTAATATAAATAACTAGCAGGAGTTTAGTAATTATTTCTGTTGGTTTTAATTTTCAATTTCCTTACTTTCAGTAGAAAAAACTTGTTTTTTTTTAAATTTAATAATAATCAGGATGACTAGAAAACACTGAAAACAAACTGAATGTTTGATATATTAATTTGAAAAACTTTTTCCACAAAATAAGTTTTTTAAAGAAAAATAAAGAACTTCATTAAACAAAAAATGAGCAAAAATGAAATCAAATAATCTACCAAGCGTGAAACTACCACAAATCAGCATCGATAAATAAATGAAACCCAAAACGACAGAAATTACAATAAATACCCGAGTCAAACTCAAAACGAGCAGAAATTAACATAAGTTGGGCGCAAAACCCCTATGTCTTCCCAAGGCCAGAACATAATTTGCACTTTACTGAAAAAATAGGTTTTTACTTTTATAACTTTAATAAATCAAATAATAATAACATTTTGATTACTAACTATCAGTATATGTATATTAAACTAACAATGCACATTCATTTGTATTTTTTTCAGTAAAGTGCAAATTATGTTCTGGCCTTGGGAAGGCATAGGGGTTTTGAGCCCAACTTATGTTAATTTCTGCTCGTTTTTTAGTTTGACTCGGTTATTTATTGTAATTAATTAAAAATTACTTTTTCCACAAAATAAGTTTTTCAAAGAAAAGTAAAGAACTCCATTTAACAAAAAATGAACAAAAATAAAATCAAATAATCTACCAAGCGTGAAACTACCACAAATCAGCATCGATAAATAAATGAATCCGAAAACGAACAGAAATTACAATAATTAACCGAGTCAAACTCAAAACGAGCAGAAATTAACATAAATTGGGCGCAAAACCTCTGTTTCTTCCCAAGGCCAGAACAAAATTTGCACTTTACAGAAAAAATTTTAATGTTTTTACTTTTATAACTTTAATAAATCAAATAATATTAACACTTTAGTTGCTAAATTTCAGTATATGTATATTAAACTGACAATGCTAATTCATTTGTATTTTCAGAAAAGAGCAAATTCTGTTCTGGGCTTGGGAAGGCATAGGGGTTTGGCACCCAACTTATGTTAATTTCTGCTCGTTTTGAGTACTTACAACCTTTGCCCTTGCGGCTCTGGGGGGTTTGTCATCCTTAAATACATAATTTCCAGAACTTTCAACTGCGTTGAACAAAATGACTATTTCTAAACTTTAATTGAATGTTTTTGGGGAAATGGTGGGCGTAAGAGGGGAGTTAATTACTCTCCACTCACTTTCGACTATTAAAAAGGGCAATTTCAATTTCCAATCAAATAAGCCCTTTTTGAAATTTATATTACACCTTTCAAGATAAACCTTATATGCCCATAGGGCATAACTTACAACCCTTGCACTGATGGCTCTGAGGGGGTTATCATCCTAAAAGACCTAATTTCAAGACTTTTCAACTACATTGCACAAAATGGATATCTCAAAATTTTGATTGGATGTGTTTGGGAAAATTGTAGGCATGAGAGGGGCGTTAGTCGCTCTCTAATCACTTTTAACTATTTAAAAAGGCACTAGCCCTTTCAATTTCCAATTGAATGAGCCTTTTTGAAATTTCTACACTTTCAATAAAACCTTATATGCCCCCAGGGCATAACACAACCCTTGCCCTGAGGGCTGTGGGGGGGGGGGTCATCCTGAAAGACCTAATTTCCAAAACTTTCAACTACGTTGAATAAAATGGCTATCTAAAATATTGATTGGATGTATTTGGAGAAAAGATGGGCATGAGAGGGGGGTTAGTTGCCGTCAAATCACTTTTGACTATTAAAAAGGGCACTAGCCCTTTGAATTTACAATCGAATGAGCCATTTTTCAAGTTTCTAAGACAAAGATTTTAATAAAAAACCTTATATGCCCCCGGGCATAACTTAACCCTTGCTCTGAAGACTGTGGGGGGAGTGTCCTGCTCAAAGGTATAATTTCCTGAACTTTGAACTGCGTGGAACAAAATGGCTATCTCAAAATCTTTATTGGATGTGTTTGGGGAAATGGTGGGTGTGGAAGGGGTGTTAGTTGCTTTCTAATCACTTTCGACTAATAAAAAGAGCACTAGCCATTTCAATTTCCAATCGAATGAACCCTTTTTGAAGTTTCTACGACAACGTGTTATATAAAAACCTTAAATACCCTTAGGTATAATTTACAACCCTTGCCGTGAGGGCTGTGGGGGTGTTGTCATCCGCAAAGACCTAATTTCCAGAACTTAAAACTACGTTGAATAAAATGGCTATCTCAAAGTTTTGATTAGATGTGTTTGGGGAAAAGGTGGGCATGAGAGGTGGGTTAGTTGCCCTCTAATCACTTTTGACTTTTAAAAAGGGCACTAGCCCTATGAATTTCCAATTGAATGAGCCTTTTTTGAAGTCTCTACGACAACGCCTTCTATAAAAAACTGTATTTGCCCCCAGGGCATAACTTACAACCCTTGCCCTAAGGGCTGGAGGGGACTGTCCTCAAAAACATAATTTCTATGTGGAAATCAACTACGCTAAGCAAAATGGCTATCTCAAAATTTTGATTGGATGTGTTTCGGGAAATGGTGGGCGTGGAAGGGGTGTTAGTGCCTTCCAATCACTATCGACTATTAAAAAGGGCACAAACCACTCCAATTTCCAATTGAATGAGCCCTTTTCGAAGTTTCTAAGACAACTTCTTCGATACGAAGTGCCCTGCTTTAAAGGTTAAAATTAATAGATCATATATTGTGCTAACATCGTTCTTATATGCCCCTAGGGCATAACTTAAAACCCTTGCCCTGAGAGTTGTGGGGGAGTGTCCTCCTCGTTACTTAGCCCCGTTTCTTGTCTCGTTTTCGAGTGTCCCCGTTCTTTACTTAGGCAGCGCGATCGCGCTGCCTATGATTTATACAAAAACTTTCTATATAAACCTTATATGCCCCCAGGGCATAACTTACAACCCTTGCACTGTGGGCTCTGAGGGGGTAATCATCCTAAAAGACCTTATTTCCAGAACGTTCAACTACGTTGAACAAAATAGATATCTCAAAATTTTGATTTGATGTGTTTTTGAAAACGGTGGGCGTTAGAGGGGTGTTAGTCGCTATCCAATCACTTTCAACTATTAAAAAAAGCACTAGGCCTTTCAATTTCCAATTGAATGAGCCATTTTGAAGTTTCTACGACAACACTTTCAATAAAAACTATATGCCCCCAGGGCATAACTTACAACCCTTGCACTGAGGGCTCTGAGGGGGTTATCATCCTAAAAGACCTAATTTCTAGAACTTTCAACTAAGTTGAACAAAATGGCTATCTCAAAATTTTGACTGGATGTTTGGGAAAATGGTGGGCGTTAGAGGGGCGTTAGTCGCTATCCAATCACTTTCAGATATTAAAAAAGGCACTAGCCCTTTCAATTTCTATTTGAATGAGGCGTTTTGAAGTTTCTACGACAATCCTTTCATTAAAAACTTTATACGTCTCCAGGGCATAACTTACAACCCTTGCCCTGAGCTCTCTGGGGGAAGAGTTGTCATTCTTAAAGATCTAATTTCCAAAACTTTCAACTACATTGAATAAAATAGCTTTTTAAAATTTTGATTGGATGTGTTTGGGGGAAAGGAGGGCGTGAGAGGCTAGCTGCCGTCAAATCACCTTTGACTATTAAAAAGGTGCTAGCTCTTTGAATTTCAAATCGAATGAGCCCTTTTTCAAGTTTCTACGACAAACATTTCAACAAAAACCTTATATGCCACCAGGGCATAACTTATAATCCTTGCCCTGAGAGTTGTGGGGACTGTTCTCCTCAAAAATATATTTTCCATCTGGAAATCAATTACGCTGAACAAAATGGCTATCTCAAAATTTTGATTGGATGTGTTTGGGGGAATGACGGGCATGGGGGGCTAGTTGCCCTCCAATCACTTTTGACTATTAAAAAGGGCACTATCCCTTTGAATTTACAATCGAATGAGCCTTTTTTGAACTTTCTACGACAACGCCTTCTATAAGAACCTTATATGTCCCCAGGGCAGAACTTAAAACCCTTGCCCTGAGGGTTGTGGGGGAGTGTCCTCCTCAAAACATATTTTCTCTCTGGAAATCAACTATGCTGACCAAAATGGCTATCTCAAAATTTTGATTTGATGTATTTGGGGGAATGACGGGCGTGGGGAGGGGCTAGTTGACCTCCCATCACTTTCGACTATTAAAAAGGGCACTAGCTGCTCCAATTTCCAATCGAATGAGCCCTTTTCGAACTTTCTACGACAACTCCTTCGATACGAAGGGCCCGGGTTTGGAGAACCCGGGGAGAACCCCTTTACTTAGGTAGCGCTAGCGCGCTGCCTATGATTTCTGTTTGTTTTGTGGAATGTCCATGAACGAACACATCCAATCGAAATTTTGATTTGATGTGTTTGGGGGAATGGTGGGCGTGAGAGGGTGGTTAATTACCCTCCAATCGCTTTCGATTATTAAAAACGGCACTAGCCCTCTCAATTTCCAATTGAATGAGCCCCTTTTGACGTTTTTACGACAATTCTATCTATAAAAACCTTATGTGCCCCCAGGGCATAACTTAAAACCTTTGCACTGGGGGCTCTGGGGGGTTTGTCATCCTTAACTACATAATTTCCAGAACTTTCAACTCTGTTGAACAAAATGGCTATCTCAAAATTTTTATTGGATGTGTTTGGGGAAAAGGTGGGCGTGAGAGGGGGGTTAGTTGCCTTCAAATCATTTTCGACTATTAAAAAGGGCACCCCTTTTAATTTCCAATCGAAAGAGCTCTTTTTGAAGTTTCTACGACACAGATTTCAATAAAAATTTATATGCCCCCTGGGTATAACTTATAACCCTTGCCCTGAAGACTGTGGGGGGGGGGTGAGTGTCCTGCTCAAAGGTATAATCTTCTGAACTTCAAACTGTGTGAAACAAAATGGCTATCTTAAAATTTATATTGGATGTGTTTGGGGAAATGGTGGTCGTGAGAGGGGTGTTAGTTGCCTTCCAATCAGTTTCGACTATTAAAAAGGGCACTTGCCATTTCGAATTCCAATCGAATGAACCCTTTTTGAAGTTTCTTCGACAACGCGTTCTATAAAACCTTATATGCCCCCAGGGCATAACTTACAACACTCACCCTGACGGCTGTGGGGGGTTTGTCATCCTCAAACACCTAATTTCGAGAACTTTCAACTATGTTGAACAAAATGGCTATCTCAAAATTTTGATTGGATGTGTTTAGGGAAAAGGTGGGCGTGAGAGGGGCGTTAGTTGCCCTCCACTTTTGGCTATCGTATGAGCCTTTTTTGAGGTTTCTACCACAATGCTTTCTAAAAAAAAACCTCATATGCCCCAAGGTCATAACTTACAACCCTGGTCCTGAGGGCTTTGGGGGAGTGTCCTCCTGGAAAACATAATTTCTATCTGCAAATCAACTACGCTGAACAAAATGGCTAACTAAAAGTTTTGATTGGATGTGTTTGGGGAAATGGTGGTTTTGAGAGTATGGTTAATTGCCCTCAAATCACTTTCGATTATTTAAAAGGGCACTAGCCCTTTGAATTTCAAATCGAATGAGCCCTTTTTCAAGTTTCTACGACAAAGATTTCAATAGAAACTTGTCTGCCCATAGGGTATAACTTATATCCTTTGCCTTGAAGACTGTGGGGGGAGTGTCCTGCTCAAAGGTATAATTTCCTGAACTTTAAACTCCGTGGAACAAAATGGCTATCTCAAAATTTTGATTGTATGTGTTTGGGGAAATTGTGGGCCTGGAAGGGGTGTTAGTTGCCTTCCAATCATTTTTGACTATTAAAAAGGGCACTAGTCATTTCAGTTTCCAATCGAATGAGCTCTTTTTGAAGTTTCTACGACAACGCGTTCTATAAAAACCTTATATAATCCCAGGGCATAACTTACAACCCTTGTCCTGACAGCTGTGGGGGGTTGTCATCCTCAAAGACCTAATTTCCAGAACTTTTAACTACGTTGAACAAAATGGCTATCTTAAAATTTTGATTGGATGTGTTTGGGGAAAAGGTGGTCTTGAGAGGGGGGTTAGTTGCCCTCCAATTCTTTTCGACTATTAAAAAGGGCACTAGCCCTTGGAATTTCCAATCGAACGAGCCTCTTTTGAAGTTTCTACGACAACACTTTTGTGGGGGAGTGTCCTCCTGAAAAATATATTTTCTATGTGGAAATCAACTACGCTGAACAAAATGGCTATCTCAAAATTTTTTATTGGATGTGTTTTGAGAAATGGTGGGCATGGAAGAGGTGTTAGTCGCCTTCCAATCCCTTTCTAATATTAAAACGGGCAGAAGCCACTCCAATTTCCAATTGAATGAGCCCTTTTCGAAGTTTCTACGACAACTTCTTAGATACGAAGTGCCCTGGTCTAAAGAAAAAAATAATAAATAATACATTGTGCCAACATCGTTCTTATATGCCCCCAGGGCATAACTTAAAACCGTTACCCTGAAGTTTGTGGGGGAGTGTCCTCATCAAAACATAATTTCTATCTGGAAATTAACTACGCTGAATAAAATGGCTATCTCAAAATTTTGATTGGATGTGTTTGGGGAAATGGTGGGCGTGGAAGGGGTGTTAGTTGCCTGTTAATCTCTTTCGACTATTAAAAAGGGCAATAGGCGTTCCAATTTGCAGTCGAATGAGCCCTTTTCCAAGTTTCTACGACAACTCCTTCGATACGAAGTGCCCTGGTATGAAAAAAAAATACATTGTGCCAACATCGTTCTTTACTTAGGCAGCGCGATTGCGCTGCCTATGATAGGAAGAAAGCGAAGACGATGGTGACGGCAACATTCTTCAGTTCCGGAGACACAATCGCGATGAAATTTCGTACGTCGCCGCACTTGCCAGAAAGTTATTGGCTATTCCTGTGACTAGTGTGATTTTTGGTGGTAGGCCTGATAGTGACTTAGAAGAGAAATGGCCTCAGTCCACACAGAGTGGATAAGTTGATTTTTATTCACGATAACTATAGCCACATTCCACAGTTCTAATATACTTCTGAAGTTTGCCTGAAGGAGTTTTTTTTCGACTTGCACTAATAAATGATGAATTTTGTGATACGGTATTTGAACTTTTTTATACAGTAATTTTCGAGGAATAAAAATACTACTAAATTTGATTATTAATTCTGTTAGAAATACATAGCTCTTAGATATTTAAACTCTTCTGCAAGGATTCTGAAATGCCACAGCCATTTTTTTTTTACCAGATTTCTACTTCTCTTCATGAATAATGAAGAAGACCAGCGTCCAGCCAGCGACTCACAAAGTGTCTACCTCATGAATAGGTAGAATATCTTGTAAATAAATTCTGAGGGCTGTAGGGGGGAGTGTTGTCATCCTCAAAGACCTAATTTCCAGAACTTTCAACTACGTTGAACAAAATTAATATCTGAAAATTTTGATTGCATGTGTTTGGGAAAATGGTGGGCTAGAGAGGGGGATTAGTTGCTCTGCAATCACCTTCGGCTATTAAAAAGGGATCTACCCCTTTCAATTTCAAAACGAATGAGCCCTTTTGAAGTTTACGACAACTCTTTCTATAAAAACCTCATATGCCCCTAGTGCATAACTTACGTCCCTTGCCCTGAGGGCTATGAAGGGGTTGTCATCAGTAGAGAGGCCCTATCGACTGGTGACCCTACATAATTTATTCATGGTTTATTGATCCACTAACGGGTCAATGACACCTTTTTCAAGGTCAATCAGGGGTTCTGTTTCTAAGTGTATTGACTCCGGGACGTGATTTAATGTCCTTGGTAAAAAAAAGTCAGGAAGAGATTTAATGTCCTTGGTAAAAAAAAGTTAGGAAGAGATTTAATGCCCTTGGTAAAAAAGTCAGGAAGAGATTTAATGTCCTAGGTAAAAGTCTGAACGAGATTTAATATCCTTGGTAAAAATGTTCTATCTAGACCAGTCAGGGATCTTGGAAATACTATGGGGAAAATGCGCATGCGTACTGAATTCTAACGGTACAATGTTATTGAATACTAACAGTACACAATTTATGCATGATGTATTGATCCGCTAACGGTACCTAACCGCATGGACAATATTATTGATCGAAGAGGGGAACTAGATTTCTGAGAAATTAATTACATAAACGAAGGGGATTAATTGATCCACGAAGGGGAAGTAGTTTTCTGGGAAATTGATTTGCATAATCGGTGGGGAATTCTATCATGAGGGGATTTCATTTTAAATATGGCTTCTCCGGTCTTTAGATCTAAGATATAAATTAATATTTTATTTATAAATATGGTCTTTAGGTCAGAGAGATAAATTAATATTCTATCGAAACCATAATAGTGTAAGTAGGAACACCTTAGATCTATTTTTCAGAAATTTCTACGAGATCAAGACAGATTGAATATATTTTACGCGGGAAATGGTTTCCTGGGAATTTCAAATGCGACAGCGCAGGGATACCGAAACAAAGGAACACACATAAATTACTTTTAGGGGATTATTTGGGCGAAACACTTTGAGACATCTTAGGGATTTTTTTGGGCGAAACAGTTTGGGACATTTTATAAGAGGATTTGAGGTGAAACTCTGTGGTCGTTATAATACACAAGTTCGATTTGAAGCGTTGTAAGGTCCCCTATCCCAACCCCAAAGGGTCGCACTCCCCCGGGGGCCCCAGAGAGCCCCCTCCCTAGTTTAGTTTAGTTGTAGTTCAGAGTCTAGAGTTTCAAGTTAGACTCTCAGCACTTAGAGTTTTAGTTAGAGTTATATTTTATTTTAGTTTTAGTTAAGTGTTTTTGGACTTGTACTTTAGTTTTAGCTAAACGTTTTAGTTTAGAATTTTAGCCTATAGTCTTAGCTTATAGTTTTTCGTTGCACTTTTAGTTTAGATTAGTATTAGTTAAGAGTTTTAGTTTAGATTTGTAGTTTCGTTTTAGTAAAGAGTTTTAGTTTAGAGTTGTACTTTAGTTTTAGTTAAGAGTTTTAATTTAGTGTTTAGAGTTTTAACTTAGAGTCTTAGCTTAGAGTTTTAGTTTTAGTTATAGTTTAGTTTAATTTTAGTAAAAAGTCTTAGTTTAGCATTTAGAGTTTAGACTAGGTAACTCTAGCTAGATTTATAGTTTATTTGAGTTTTAGTTAAGAGTCCGATCTTAGAACTAATACTTAGTTTGTGGGAAGATGTCCTACCTAGAGCTTTATATTGTTTTCATCTCACTATTTTAATTGGCATAGTCGCAGGTACTGACGTAAATCTAGAGTTAAGAGTTTTACTTTATTATCTTAGCTTGTCATTTTAGTTACAGTTATAATTTAGTTTAGTTATAGTTAAGAGTTTTTTTTTAGAGTTTAGAGTCTTAGCTTAAAGTTTTAGTTAGAGTTTTAGTTTAGAGTCTTAGCTTAGAGTTTTAGTTCTATTTTATTTTTAGTTAAGTGTTTTTGGACTTGTAGTTTAGTTTTAGCTAAACGTTTTAGTTTAGAATTTTAGCCTAGAGCTTAGAGTTTTTGTTAGAGTTATAGTTTAGTTTAATTTTAGTTAAGAGTTTTAGTTTAAACTCTATAGAGTTTTAGTTCAGAGTTTAGAGTTATAACTCTATAACTCTAACTAAAACTGTAAGCTAATACCAAACTGAAACTCTAAACTAAAACTCAAATCTAAAACTAAACTAAAAGGGTATTGGACAACTAAACTATGATTCTAGACTAAAACTATAAACTATAATGCTTAGCTAAAACTGAAGTACAAGTCCCGAAGCACTTAACTAAAATAATATATAACTCCAACCAAAACTCTAAGTGCTGAGAGTTTAACTTGAAACTCTAGACTCTGAACTACAACTAAACTAAACTATAACTCTAACTAAAACTGTAAGCTAATATCAAACTAAAACTCTAAACTAAAACTCATATCTAAAACTAAAAAAAAACTCTAAACTAAAAATCTTAACAAAAAATAAATTAAACTATAACTCTAGAATAAAAATCTTAGCTAAAACTTAACAACAACTCTAAACTAAAACTCTAAACAAAAATGAAGCCAAAATGTGACTAGCATTAAAATTCTAAACTCTAAACTAAAGCTCTGAAGTCTAAACAAAACTCTTAAATACAATGAAACTAAACTATAACTCTAACTAAAACTCTAAGCTAAGACTAAGCTAAAACTCTAAACTCTAAACTAAAACTCTTAACTAAAACTAAACTACAACTCTAAACTAAAACTCTTTACTAAAACTAAACTACAACTCTAAACTAAAACTCTTAACAAAAATTAAACAAAACTATAACTCTAACTA
This sequence comes from Artemia sp. Qi Xiang Cuo, assembly GCF_049724085.1. NCBI lineage: Eukaryota > Metazoa > Arthropoda > Branchiopoda > Anostraca > Artemiidae > Artemia > Artemia sp. Qi Xiang Cuo. The sequence continues at coordinate 34,534,191 of NC_142806.1, forward strand.
AATTTCTAAGCTAAGACTCAAAACTAAAACTCCAATATCTAAACTAAAACTCTTAACTAAAACTATAACTCTAACTAAAACTCTAAAGTAAAACTGTAAACTAAATGCCTACTCTCTAAACTATAGTCTCAAGCAAAATTAAATTATAAATGTAGACTAAAACTCCTAACTAAAACTAAACTAAACTAACTATAAATCTAACAAAAACTCTAAGCTAAGACTATAAACTAAAACTCTAAATTCTCAACTATATATAAACTAAAATATAAATATAACTAAAATTCTAAGCTAACACTCTAAACTCTAAACAAAAACTCTAAACTCTAACTAAAACTCTAAGCTAAGACTTTAAACTCTAAACAAAAAACTGTAAGCTAAGACTCTAAACTATAAACTCTAAACTAAAACTCTTAACTACTATAACTTCAACCAAAACTGTAAGCTAATACCAAACTGAAACTCTTAACTAAAAATAAACTATAAATCTAAACTAAAACTCTTAACAAAAATTAAACTAAACTATAACTCTAACTAAAACTCTAAAGTCTAAACTAAAACTCTTAACTAAAATTAAACTAAACTATAACTCTAACTAAAACTCTAAGCTAAAACTCTAAACTAAAACTCTTAACTAAAATAAACTCTTTACTAAAACTAAACTAGAGATCTAAACTAAAACTCTTAACTAAAACTAAACTATAACTCTAGCAAAAACTCTAGGCTAAGACTAAACTAAAACTCTAAATTCTCAACTAAAACTAAACTAAACTATAAATAGAACTAAAACTCTAAGCTAAGGCTCTAAACTAAAACTCTAAACTCTAACTCTAAACTCTAACTAAAACCCTAAGCTAAGACCCTAAACTCTAAACAAAAACTCTTAACTAAAAATAAACTATAACTCTAACTAAAACTCTAAGCTAAGACTCTAAAGTAAAACTCTAAACTCTAAACTAAAACTCTTAACTACTATAACTCTAACTAAAACTGTAACGTAATACCAAACTGAGACTCTTAACTAAAACTAAACTATAACTCTAAACTAAAACTCTAAAGTAAAACTCTAAGACTCTAAGCTAAAACTCTAAACTAAAACTCTTAACTAAAACTAAAGTAGCCTACAACTCTAAACTAAAACTCTTAACTGATACTAAACTAAACTAAAAGTGCAAAGAAAAACTCTAAGCTAAGACTCTAGGCTAAAATTCTAGTGCAAGTTCAAGTTCAATATGGGTTTTAATTAAAAAAAAATTTAAAAATACACTTAACTCAGTTCCTTGTGCATTGATGCACGTTTGGGCCCGTAATAATTGCACACTCTAAATACAGCGTGGCCTCCTGTCCTCTCCAATTTCTACCCCGAACCGCCATCAAATGACAATAAATTTAACACAACTTCTCCTCCGCTCACACCCCTTGAAGTATCAGACTAAAATATGATAATTAATAATAATATCGAAAAATTCTAAACATAATAATAAATCTAGTAAATAAATTTTTAATCTTTTAGATATTTTTCACATTCTTTTTAAAGGAGCCGAGAGACCTATATGACTTCAGCTCTTGCGGAAGTGCATTCCACTCTCTAGCATACGCAATTCTAGGAGAAAATTCCGACCTAGCTGTCGGTGTCGGGGGTATTTAAATGCCTTATGAAGATCTTGTATCTAAACAATGGATTTATGATGCTAGTGTGAATAGGCCTTTAAGTGGTGATGGGAGTGTTTCTGAAAAATACTTAAAGTAAAACACGGTGCAAGATAGTCTGTAAAGTGATGCCATTGATAGTCTGTTCGGTGTTGGGCCTAAAATTTGAAGTGCTGTATTGTGAACTGAGTTTAGTCTCTGTAAATGTGTCTTGAAATTAGATTGTCAAACTGTAGAACAATATTGAATGTGAGGCGTGATAACTGCATTGTAACTCAGGATCAGTATTTTTTTTAGGGAAATGGTGACTGAGTTTTCTCAAGATTCCAAGCTTCCTTGAAAGCTTCGTCTCGACACTTGCTATGTGGTGTCTGAACTAGAGGTTTTCGTCGATTAAAACCCCTAGGTAACGAACGTGTCCTTTTTCTGGTCTCTTGATAAGTCCACGAGAGTTTTCAATACCAATCACATCGGGAGCCAGCGAATCTATACGTGAAAAAATAAAACACTCGATTTGTCAATGTTGATGACTAGACGATTTGCGTCCATCTACAGGTACGTTTCTTCAAGAATGTCTTGTAGCTTCGTTTTGAGAGACTTGATGTTCCACTCTGAGCTTGCCATGAGTGAATCATCCGCAAATGCCGTTAGTTTGTCCTCGCTTCTACTATAGACCCCGGCGTCGTTTGTGGGTGACATAGTTTGCAGCAATAAGGGCTACGACTTACAGGAGTCAGTACTTGCTGAAGATCATTTACGTGAACAAGAAACAATACCGGTCCCAATTTAGAGCCCTGTGGCACCCCGCAGTTAACTACGACATCATTTGTATGGTCATTTCCTGTGTACATTCGACGATTTTCCAGGTAAGACTTAAACCAATCTAGGACTTGGCCACGAACTCCAATATGATCCAGCTTTCCTAGTAATATTTCGTGGTGCTCGCTATCAAACGCTTTTTTAATATCTAGAAGCACTGCTGCAGGTAAAGCACCCGAATCTAGGATTCTGTTTACGAATAAACTTAGTGAAGTCGGTTGAATGGCCAGCCCTAAACCCGAATTGGCGACTGTTAAAAAAGCCTTTTGCCTCTAAATATTTGTAAAGCTGGTTTTTCATTGGTGTTTCAAAGACTTTCGAGAAAACTGATAAGATTGAGATTGTTTTATAATTTTTGTGTCTGTATGACTTCCACCTTTGTGAAGAGGTATTATCTTTGCCTTTTTTAACATTTCAGGAAAGACCCCTTTATCTAATGAAAGATTTACAAGGTAAGTTAGCGGCTCAGCAATGGTCGTCACTACTGCTTTCAGTGCCTTTGTGTGGACCAGGTCGAAACCTGAAGCAGAAGAGCCCTTCAAATTTTTTACGAGTAATTCGAGCTCACCTGGTGTTACAGGACTCACTGCCATTAATTTCTTACACTTCGGGCCAAGGTATTCTTTGTATGATTTAGATGGTATCCCGACGGAATTTGCTGTGGTATCGCCGATATTTGCGAAAAATGTACTTAGCGATGCGGCAACCTGTGTAGGTTCGGTAATTTCTACATCATTCACGACCAATTTCGCTGGTAATGGGGAAGACTTAGTGGTTGGCCGTAGTACCGAGTTGATAATTTGCCAAACTTTTCGACCATCCTTCCCGCTTTCCGACAGCTTTTGCTGCAGGTAGCCACGCTTTGCTCTTCGTAACACAGTCCGAAGGACCTTCTCGTATTGCTCATACTCCTCTAGCTGTGCTAAGCTCGGAAAGCGTCTATACTCTCCCCAAAGGTGGTTTTTCTTATTCACACAGGCCAGAAGACCATCTGTCATCCAGGGGCTAATTGGCTGGTCTTTTTTCGTTTGTTACTTCTCGGGTTGCTCACGCAACACCTACTGTATACATCCAAGAACGTCGAGTGAAATGACCCAAATGCTTCGTTTACATCTTGAATCTCCATTACGTTATCCCAGTTTAATTGCTCTAGTTACTGTTTTAAATTCTTCAAGTTTTCCTCTGTTAAACATATATTCGGTAACATAGGGTTGATTTGGGACCTTATCTTAGCTGGTTCTGAAAGGCCGAGTGTTGCATGAATGGGGAAGTGGCCTGATGTGTCGCTGACGAGGACTGCCACCGACTCTGGGAGCAAGGAGCTGAATATGTTGTTGATAAGTGAATGCGTACTCTCAGTAACCCGTGTCGGAATCGTAACAGCAGGATATAGGCCTGAACCTGCCATATTATTTAGCAAATCTGCTGCTTCGGTCGTTAGCGGAATACTGAGGTTAATATTAAAATCTCCCATGAGAATAAGCTCATTTTTTTGACACTGTGCTAGCTCCCGAACTTCAGCCTTATGTTCCGTAAACTGAAACGTTGACCCTGACGGAGAACGATAAATTTCACCCACAATAACTTTTTTATTTGGGGACAACCATACTTCTAGGAACAACGACTCGAAAATTCCTTCAATATTTCGTGTAAGGTCTTGCCTAATTTGAACCGTGTGTGTGTCGCGGATATAAATTGCTATACCACCCCTTTTCATCTGTTTTCTGTGGAGAAAATGGCTAGTGTAACCTGGAATATCCAAAAGGCTTTCGCTTTGTTGTGTAATAAATGTTTCACATAGACCTATACAATCTGGTCTAAGCTCCCGACATGTCGACTCTAGATCAGAAAATGAGGAATACGGTCCTTGGCAATTCAAATGAAATACCGAAAGTTGAGAATCGGTAGACCTCCCAGTAATTAAATTAGAAATTACATATGTACTTTTAGGAAAATTTTTATCATCAAACAAATGGAAATCATTTTCTTGACCAATTTTTTGATCAAAAATAAGCTTGAGATTTAAATAAGACTCTTCTAAATTCTTTAATCTATCTATATCAAAATCTCTGATACCTCTTACCAACTGTAAGAGTGGTAAGTCATCACTTACCAACTGCAATCGACGATCCGTCGTGAAAATTCCAGAAGAGCGAGGAGTCAAAAACAATGAACATACCCGATTGAACTTCTTTATGGAACACTGAAAGGAAACAAAAACCAACTAGATACCTTGAATTTTGGGAACCTGAAAAAAGAGAAAAGAAAATTGAACAAATATGAAAAAAAAAGAAAATAAAATTTTCTCTTTACATCCTTCTCTGTCATACAACTTAAAACAGAAATACTATGCGGCTTCAACAATAATTCAAAATACCTCACGATATCACATACATAAAAATTAGATATCGGAGAAAAAAAAATGACAAAATTACTGGTCGGAAACAACCTCCTCTGGGTCATTTTTGGCAAACAGTTTTAGCGGATCGAAACAGTCATCATCGTATTTAACCCACTGCTGTGAGCTTTTTGACTTTTTTGTCTCCAGCCAGAGTTTTACGTTACGCTGGACCACACGAGTCTCACTGACCTTCTCTGCTCCCTTTGCATTTTTTAGCTTGTAACCGAGAGCCAATAATTCCTTTCTTCGCTTTCCTAATTCAGCAGGTAAGTCAGTTGACACGCTGTAGCCCGTTCTTTTTTGTTTACCACATTCTTTAAGAATCAATGAGCGATCATAATTCTTGAGCTGCACGAAAATAGGCTCAAATGTTTTTTTCCTACCGCTCCGCAGACTAGGGCCAACACCATCATCAGACGCGGTGAATTTTTTGACCCTATACGCTACACTGATACCTATTTGAACAGGATCTGCAATCCCGAGTTTTTTTCCGAAGAAATTTTTTACTGTATCACGAAGATTTTCAGATTCATTTGGCGTATCGATCCCGTGAAGCAGAATATTGTTTCTCTGTGTATGTAAATCCACTCGAAGTGCAGACGATTTCACCTTAATCAGTTCCAATTTTAACAGGTTATTTTCTGTCTTCAATACCTTATTTTCTTTTTGTAGCATCGAAATCGTAGCAGTTAACTCATCCATTCGCCAGTCAAAATGCTCTTTTGTTAGTGATGTAGCCATCTCTGATTTTTCAACAATAATGCCGCAAAATTTCGAAAATCCTTAAAAGTCATGAAAGGAAACTTACTCGCAAGGACCCGTAATATGTAATATCCAGATATTACTTAGGGCCCACTTTTAGCAATCGCAATCAGTCAAAACTTATTATCCAAATTGTTTATCCAAGCAGCGTCCTTTGGGCAAGTGACGTAGCTAATCCAAATTCATTTCACACCCGGAGACCTTGACTGTCTGAATGCTAACAGGTAACTCGACAGGTAACTAAAATAAAACATAACTCTAACTAAAACTCTAAGTGCTGAGAGTCTAACTTGAAACTCTAGACTCTGAACTACAACTAAACTAAACTATAACTAAAACTGTTAGCTAATATCAAACTAAAACTCTAAACTAGGGAGGGGGCTCTTTGGGGCCCTGGGGGGTGGGGCCCTTTGTGGTTGGGGTAGGGGACCTTACAACACTGTTAAAATGGAACTTGTGTATTATAACGACCACAAAGTTTCACCTCAAATCATCTTATAAAATGTCTCAAACTGTTTCGCCCAAAAAATCCCTAAAATGTCTCAAAGTGTATCGCCCAAATAATCCCCTAAAAGTAATTTCTGTGTGTTCCTTTGTTTTGGCATCCCTGCGCTGTCACATTTGAAATTCCCAGGAAACCATTTCCCACGTAAAATATATTCAATCTGTCTTGATCTCGTATGAATTTCTGAAAAATAGATCTAAGGTGTTCCTACTCAAACTATTATGGTTTCGATTGAATATTAATTTATCTCTCTGACCTAAACACCAGAGAAGCCATATTTAAAAATAGAATATTAATTTATCTCTGAGACCTAAAGACCTGAGAAGCCATATTTAAAAATTAAATCCCCTCATGATAGAATTCCCTACCGATTATGCAAATCAATTTCCCAGAAAACTACTTCCCCTTCGTGGATCAATAATTCCCCTTCGTTTATGTAAATCAATTTCTCAGAAATCTAGTTCCCCTCTTGGATCAATAACATTGTCTATGCGGTTAGGTACCGTTAGCGGATCAATACACCATGCATAAACTGTGTACTGTCAGTATTCAGTAACATTGTACCGTTAGAATTCAGTGCGCATCCGCATTTTCCCCATAGTATTTCCAAGGTCCTTGACTGGTCTAGAAAGAACACATTTACCAAGGATATTAAATCTCGTTCAGACTTTTACCTAGGACATTAAATATCTTCCTGACTTTTTTACCAAGGACATTAAATCTCTTCCTAGCTTTTTTTTTACCACGACATTAAATCACGTCCCGGAGTCAATACACTTAGAAACAGAACCCCTGATTGACCTTGAAAAAGGTGTCATTGACCAGTTAGTGGATCAATAAACCATGAACAAATTATGTAGGGTCACGAATCGATAGGGCCTCTCTACTGTCATCCGCAAAGACCTAATTTCCAGAACTATCAACTACGTTGAAAAAAACGGCTATCTAAAATTTTTGATTATTTGTTTGGGAAAATGGTGGGCATGAGAGGCCTCTCTACTGTCATCCGCAAAGACCTAATTTCCAGAACTTTCAACTACGTTGAAAAAAACGGCTATCTAAAATTTTTGATTATGTGTTTGGGAAAATGGTGGGCTCGAGAGGGAGGTTAGTGGCCCTCCAATCACTTTTGCCTATTAAAAAGGGAATTAGCCTTTTTAATTTCAAATCGAATGCACCCTTTTTCAAGTTTCTACGACAAAGCTTTCAATAAAAACCCTATATGCCCCCACAGCATAACTAGTAACCCTTGCCCTGAGGGCTATGAGGGGGTTATCATACTGAAAGACCTAATTTCCAGAACTTTCAACTACGTCGAACAAAATGGCTATCTCGAACTTTTGATTGGATGTGTTTGGATAAATAATGAGTATTAGAGGGGGGTTAGTTAGCCTCCAATCACTTTCGACTATTAAAAAGGGCACTAGCCATTTCAATTTCTAAACGAATGAGCCCTTTTTGAAGTTTCTACGATAACACTTTCTATGTATACCGTATGTGCCCCCAGGGCATAACTTATAACCCTAGCCCTGAGATCTTTGGTTGGGTTGTCATCCTCAAAGACCTAGTTTCCAGAACTTTCAACTACGTTGAACAAAATCACTATCTCAAAATTTTATTGGATGGGTTTGGATAAATGGTGGGCGTGAGAGGGGGGTTAGCTGCCCTCAATCACTTTCGACTATTAAAAAGGGCGCTAGCCCTTTCAATTTCCAATCGAATGAGCCCTTTTTGAAGTTTATACGACAGCGCTTTCTATGAAAACCTTATTTGCCCCCAGGGCATATTATATAATCCTCGCCCTGAGTGCTGTGGTTGGGTTGTCATCATCAAAGACCTAGTTTCCAGAATTTTCAACTACGCTGAACAAAATGGTTATCTCAAAATTTGGATTGGATGTGTTTGGGGGAAAGGTGGGTGTGAGAGGGGTGTTAGTTGCCCTCCAATCACTTTCGACTATTAAAAAGGGTACTAGCCCTTTCAATTTCTAATCGAATGAGCATTTTTTGAAGTTTCTACGACAACGTTTTCTATAAAAACCTTATATGCTTCCAGGGCATAACTTACAACCCTTGCCCTGAAGGCTGTGGGGGAGTGTCCTCCTCAAAAACATTATTTCTATCTGGAAAGCAACTAGCCTACGCTGAACAAAATGGCTATCTAAAAATTTTGATTGGATGTGTTTCGGGAAATGGTGGTTATGGAAGGGGTGTTAATTGCCCTCCAATCACTTTGGACTATTAAGAAGGGCACAGGCCACTCCAATTTCCAATTGAATGAGCCTTTTTTGAAGTTTCTACGACAACTTCTTCGATACGAAGTACCTTGGTCTTAAGGAAAAGAATAATAAGACTGATTTGCGGTAGTTTCACGCTTCGTAGATTATTTGATTTTATTTTTGCTCATTTTTTGTTTAATGGAGTTCTTTAATTTTCTTTGAAAAACTTATTTTGTGGAAAAAGTTTTTTTTAATTAATTTCTGTTCGTTTTATATTGACATAGTCTTTTCAGGGGAGAAGAAAATAATACTTTAAATCTTTTCGTTTTTTAAGACTTTATAGTTTGGTCTGCTATTTGTATGCTGGAGAAAAATTTTCAGCAATTTTTAACAACATACACCCTTTTAAAAATCTGGACACAAACAGTAGTGTTTAATTTCGTTTCGTACCTCCTCTAGTTGACCTGAAATGGAAAACTTAATACCATTCGCAAAAAAATCTGCTTACTTTCTTTGATAGGTTGGATACATTTACGCTATTTTGACTTGCTTAAATTTAAGAGCAGAATTAGCCCCGAAAGTTTGAATTTAATACCCTCAGTCGTTCTCGGGATAATGCTGAAACGCCTTTTTGGGGATCAGCATTAACATTTAACACAGTGCACCTTGATTTAATATTATGGCAACACTGATTTTTTTAGCACAAAGGGAAAGGGGAGGGTGGGCGTGAAAGGGGGATTAGTTTCCCTCCAATCACTTTCGACTATTAAAATGGGCATCAGCCTTTTCTATTTTCAATCAAATGAACCCTTTTCGAATTTCCTACGACAACTCCTTTGATACGAAGTGCCGTGGTCTGAACAACAACAACAACAGCAAAATCATACATTATACCCACATCGATCTTTACTATAAAAATTTCTAGCCTTCCAATCACTTTCGACTACTACAAAGGGCACTAAGCCTTTCGATTTCCAATCGAATGAGCCCTTTTTGAGTTTCTACGACAACGCTTTCTATAAACCCCTTATATGCCCCCAAGGCATAAATTAAAACCATAACTAAGGCCTGTGAGGGTGGTTGTCATCCTCTAAGACATAATTTCCAGAACTTTCAACTACGTTAAACAAAATGGCTATCTCAAAATTTTGATTGGATGTGTTTGGGAAAAGGGTTAGACGCTCTCCCATCACTTTCAACTATTAAAAAAGGCACTAGCCCTCTCAATTTCCAATCAAATGAGCCCCTTTGAAGTTTCTACGACAACGCTTTCAATAAAAACCTTATATGCCCCCAGGGCATAACTTACAACCCGTGCCCTGAGGGCTGGGGGGTTGTCACCCTCAAAAACCTAATGTCCAGAACTTTCTACTACGTCGAACACAATGGCTATCTGAAAATTTTCATTGGATGGGTTTAGGGGAATGGTGCGCGTGAGAGGGTGTTTTCTTACCCTCCAATCACTTTCGACTATTAGAAAGGGCACTAGCCCTCTCAATTCCCAATTGAATGAGTCCCTTTTGAAGTTTTTACGACAACTCTAACCATTAAAAACCTTATATGCCCCCAGGGCATAACTTACAACCTTTGCCCTGGGGACTATGGGGGGTTTGTCATCCTTAAATACATAATTTCCAGAACTTTCAACTACGTTGGGGAAATGGTGGGCGTGAGAGGGGGGCCAATTACTCTCCAGTCACTTTCGACTAGTAAAAAGGGCAATTTCAATTTCCAAACAAATGAGCCCTTTTTGAAATTTTTACAACAACTTTCTATATAAACCTTATATGCCCCAAGGGCACAAAATACAACCCTAGCACTGAGGTCTCTGAGGGGGATATCATCCTAAAAGACCTGATTCCCAGAACTTTCGACTACGTTGAACAGTATGGATATCTCAAAATTTTGATTGGGTGTGTTTCGGGAAATGGTGGGCTAGAGAGGGGGGTTAGTTGCCCTTCAATCACTTTCGACTATTTATTGGGCACTAGCCCCTTCAATTTCCAATTGAATGAGCCCTTTTTGATGTTTTTACAACATCGCTTTCTATAAAAACCTTACATTCCCCCAGGGCATAACTTACAACCCTTGCCCTGAGGGTTGTGGGGGGAGGGGTTTTCATCCTTAAAGACCTAATCTCCAAAACTTTCAACTACGTTGAATAAAATGGCTATCTAAAAAATTTGACTTGGTGTGTTTGGAGAAAAGGTGGACGTGAGAGGGGGTTCATCGACTTACATATAGCTTTTATCTATTAAAAAGAGCATTAGTTCTTTGAATTTACAGCCGAAAGATCTCTTTTTCCACTTACTACAACAAAGATTGCAATAGAAACTTATATTCCCCCGGGGCATAACTTATAATCCTTACCCTGAAGACTGTGGGGGGAGTGTCCTACTCAAAGGTATAATTTCCTGAACTTTAAACTGCGTGAAACAAAATAGTTATCTAAAAATTTTTATTGGATGTGTTTGGGGAAAAGGTGGGGGTGAGAGGGGGGTTAGTTGCCCTCAAATCACTTCCGACTATTAAACAGGGCACTAGCCCTTTGAATTTCCAATCGAATGAGCCTTTTTTCAAGTTTCTACGACAAAGATTTCAATAAAAACCTTATATGCCACCAGGGCATAACTTATAACCCTTTCCCTGAAGACTGTGGGGGGAGTGTCCTGCTCAAGATTATAATTTCCTGAACTTTAAACTGCTGGGAGTAAATTGGCTATCTCAAAATTTTGATTGGATATGTTTGGGGAAATGGTGGGTGTGGAAGGGGTGTCAGTTGCCATCCAATCACTTTCGACTATTAAAAAGGGCACTAGCCATTTCAACTTCCAATCGAATGATCCCTTTGTATATGCCCCCAGGGCATAACTTACAGCCCTTGCCCTGATGGCTGTTGGGGGATTGTTATCCTCAAAGAGCTAATTTCCAGAACTTAAAATTACGTTGAATAAAATGGCTATCTCAAAATTTTGATTGGATGCGGTTAGGGAAAAGCTGGGCGTGAGAGGGGTGTTAGTTGTCCTCCAATAACTTTTAACTATTAAAAAGGGCACTAGACCTTTGAATTTCCAATCGAATGAGCCTTTTTGAAGTTTCTACGACAACGCCTATAAAAAGCTCATATACCCCCAGGGCACAACTTATAATCCTTTCCCTGAAGGCTGTGGGGAAGTGTCCCCTCAAAAACATAATTTCTATCTGGAAATCAACTACGCTGAACAAAATGGCTATCTCAAAATTTTGATTGGATGTGTTTCGGGAAATGGTGGGCTAGGAAAGGGTGTTAGTTGCCTTCCAATCACTTTTGACTATTATAAAGGGCACAAGCCACTCCGATTTCCAATTGAATGAGTCCTTTTCGAAGTTTCTACGACAACTTCTTTGATACGAAGTGCCCTGCTCTAAAGGAAAAAAATAATAAATATTCCATTGTGCCAACATCGTTCTTATATGCCCTCAGGGCATAACTTAAAACCCTTGCCCCGAGGGTTGTGGGGGAGTGACTTCCTCAAAAATATATTTTCTATCGGGAAATTAACTACGCTGAACAAAATGGCTATATCAAAATTTTGATTGGATGTGTTTGGGGGAATGATGGGCCTGGGTGGGGGGACTAGTTGCCCTCCAATCACTTTCGACTATTAAAAAGGGCACTAGCCACTCCAATTTCCAATCGAATAAGCCCTTTTCGAAGTTTCTACGACAGCTCCTTCGATACGAAGTGCCCGGGTATGGAGAAAAAAAAACATTTTGCCAACATCGTTCTTTCCTTAGACAGCGCTATTGCGCTGCCTATGATAAAATTTTTTTAAAAAATATCAACTTTGTCTAATTATATTTTATATTCTGGAAAACTTTGTATAGATTGTATACATTTGTTTTTTTCTATTTGAGGGGTGCCGCCCCTTCTCGACCCGTCTCTCTTTACGCTGAAATATTGATGTTCTTAAAAAATATTTCTCGTTCACGGTCTTTGTGTTTCAGGAGTCGCTCTTAAAGGATAGTGACAAAAAGACAAACTTTACCGTAGAGAGAGAGGGCTGAGGAAGGGAAGCCCCCCCTAATATACAGAATAATTTTTGTTCATTTTTAGTTTTAAAGTTGCTGGGTTTTTTTCAGTACAAAAACGTTTTATTTATTCTATTTCTGACCGTTTTTCAAATCATGCAAGGAAATGCCCCCCCCCCCCTGACAACTTTCCTCCTGACCGAAAATTTTACCCGTTGAAAATCCCGTCTCCTCTGCAGACCCCATCCAATTTTTTTTATCTCCCAATCTCAAATACTTTATGTGAACAACGGGAGTAGGAGGGGTCAAGAGGTACTATACGAGATGCTGTACGAGATTGAATGTCCTTGGTTAAAGCCTGTACGAGATTTAATGTCATTGGTAAAAGCCTGTACGAGATTGGATGTACTTGGTAAAAGTGTTATTTCTAGACCAATCAGAGGCCTACAATCCCTGTACGAACAAGACCACATCCTCTTTCTAGGCCAATCAGGGACTTAGAAATGACATCACTTGATTTTGAATTGACATCACGCGGTCGGGGTTACGTCCGCGCACGTAACCTGGTCTAAATTAACCTTAGAAATGAATAAAACCCAACTTTATTAAAATAATATGCAATAATGTACCACGTAACCTACTCTAAATTACCCTTAAAGGTTGAATAGTCTCCCTCTTGAAAGGCATTGCCTGGTGTTGGAGTGTGCAAGAAGTCGTAATGTAATGTGGGGAGTAAAAAGATGAGAACTTCAACTTTTAAAACGGGTTTAGGCGGAATATTAAGAGAACTTGTTCTGAAATGATATAATAAAGCCTTTTGAAAAGTATTTCTAGGTGTTTAGGTATGCGAAAAGTCGTAAAGTAATGTTGGGAATGAAAAAGATGTTTTCTTCAACTTTTAAAATGGGTTTAGGAGAAATATTAAGAAATGAACTTGTCCTGAAATAATAAAATAAAAGCCTTTTGAATAGTATTGCATGGTGTTGGGGTATGCAAAAAGTTGTAAAGTATTGTTGGGAGTGAAAAAGATCAGTACTTCAACTTGTAAAATAGGTTTAGGAGGAATACTGAGAAAAGAACTTGTTCTGAAATAAAATAATAAACGCTTTTGAAAAGTATTGATTGGTGTTTTGAGTGAAAAAAGATGAGTACTTCAACCTATAAAACAGGATTAAGAGGAATATTAAGACAATAACTTGTTCTGAAATAATATAAAAAAGCATTTTGAAATGTATTGCTTAGTGTTTGGTTTCGTAAAAAGTTGTAAGAAAAGTTGAGAGTGAAAAAAGACGAGTACTTTAACTTGTAAAACAGGTTTATGAGGAATATTAAGAAAGTAACTTGTTCTGAAAAAATATAATAAAGCATTTTGAAAAGTATTGCTTGGTGTTGGGGTATGCAAAAAGTCGTAAAGTAATTTTGGGACTGAAAAAAGGTTAATGCTTCAACTTGTAAAACAGGTTTAAGAGGAATATTATGAAAAGAACTTGTTCTGAAATAATATAATATAGCATTTTGAAAAGTATTGCTTGGTGTTGGGGTATGCAAAACGTCGTAAAGTATTGTTGGGAGTGAAAAAGATAAGTACTTCAACTTGTAAAACAGGCTTAGGAGGAATATTAAGAAAAGAACTTGTTCTGAAATAATATGATAAAGCCTTTTGAAAAGTATTGCTTGGTGTTGGGAGTGAAAAAAGATTAGTACTTCAACTTGTAGAACAGGTTTAGGTGGGATATTAAGAAAAGAACTTGTTCTGAAATAATATTATAAATCCTTTTGAAGAGTATTGCTTGGTGTTGGGATATTCAAAAAGTCATAAAATAATGTTTTGAGTGAAAAAGGATGAGTACTTTAACTTATAAAACAGGTTTAGGAGGAATATTAAGAAAAGAACTTGTTCTGGAATAATATAATAAAGCCATTTGAAAAGTATTTGCTTGGAGTTGGGGTATGCAAAAAGCCGTAAAGTAATGTTGGGAGTAAAAAGAGATGAGTACTAAAACTTGTAAAATGGGTTTTGTAGGAATATTAAGAAAAGAACTTGTTCTGAAATAGTAAAATAAAGCCTTTTGAAAAGTATTGCCTGATGTTGTTGTATACAATATGTAGTAAATTAATGTTGGGAGTTAAAAAGGTGAGTACTTCAACTTGTAAAATGGGTTAAGGAGGAATATTAAGAAAAGAACTTGTTCTGAAATGATATAGTAAAGCCTTGTGAAAAGTGTTGCTTTGTGTTTGGGTATTCACAACGTCCTAAAGTAATGTTGGGAGTGAAAAAAGATGAGTACTTCAACTTGTAAAACAGGTTTGGGAGGAATAATAAGAAAAGAATTTGTTCTGATATAATATTATAAAAGGCTCTTGAAAAGTATTGCTTGGTGTTGGGGTATGCAAAAAGTCGTAATGTAATGTTGGGAGTGAAAAAAATGAGTACTTTAACTTGTAAAACAGGTCTATGAGGAATATTAAGAAAATAACTTGTTCTGAAATAATATAATAAAGCCTTTTGAAAAGTATTTGCTTGGTGTCGGGGTATACAAAAAGCTGTAGACTAATGTTGGGAGTGAAAAAAGATGAGTACTTCAACTTGTAAAATGGGTTTAGGAGGCATATTAAGAAAAGAAATTGTTCTGAATCCATAATCGTCTCACTAATCCCATATTTTGTACTTGTTCATTCTCTGACATGTAAAAAAAGTTTAAATAAAATCATCATGTTAAAAAAATAAAGTTCAAAAAGTATAAAAAAGGGCGGGATAGGCCCCAAAAGTTGGGGGGAGGGGCCCCTTTGAGGTTGGAGAAAGGGGACCTTGGAGGTTGAGATCCTTGATGGTTGCGGTCCTTGATTTTCAAATCCATAATCGTCTCACTAATCCCACATTGTGTACTTGTTCATTTTATGACATGTAAAAATAAATTGATGACAATTTTATGACATTTAAAAATGAAATTTCCATGTTAAAAAAAATAAACTTCAAACAGTATAAAAATGGGGGGGGCCTTGGAGGTTGGAGGAAGAGGACCTTGGAGGTTGAGATCCTTGGTGGCTAGGGTCACTGGTGGTTGCAGTCCTTGAGGTTTAAATCCATAATCGTCTCACTAATCCCATAGTGTGTACTTGTTCATTCTATGACATATAAAAAAAGTTGAAATTAAATTATCATGTTAAAGAATAAATGATTAACTTTTTATATTGACGACACTGCTTAAATGGTACTTGTGTAATATACAGAATACAATTGGGAAGTAAAGCTAGGTAGATTCTCAATTTCATCTTGACACCAAAGGCTCTATTACTTTCAACTTTTTAGGATATTCCATTGCTAAAAACAATATTTTATATCGTCCACATCCCATATTGTGTACATGTCTATTATAGCGACCACAGAGTTTCACCTTAAATAATTCCCTAAAATGTCTCAAACTGTTTCGCCCAAATAATCCCTAAAATCTCGATTAATTTGTTTCGCCCAAATAATCCCCTAAACGTAATTTCTGAATGTTCATTTGTTTTGGCATCCCTGCGCTGTCACATTTAAAATTCCCAGGAAACAATTCCCGCTTTAAATATATTCAATATGTTGTTATCTCATTGTATCTCTTTTGAATTTCTGGAAATTATCTAAGGTGTCCTATTTACACTATTAAGGTTTGGAAATAATAATAATTCCTGAATTTATCGCTAAG
This sequence comes from Artemia sp. Qi Xiang Cuo, assembly GCF_049724085.1. Lineage (NCBI taxonomy): Eukaryota > Metazoa > Arthropoda > Branchiopoda > Anostraca > Artemiidae > Artemia > Artemia sp. Qi Xiang Cuo. The sequence continues at coordinate 34,550,240 of NC_142806.1, forward strand.
CCTAAAGAAAATAAAGCCTTGTTAAAATAGAATTTCTATCTCTTTAGAGTTCCGCATAATTCCTAGAAATCAAGGGATGATCATTTCTAAGTCCCTGATTGGCCTAGAAAGAGGATGTGGTCTTGTTCGTACAGGGATTGTAGGCCTCTGATTGGTCTAGAAATAACACTTTTGCCAACTACATTAAATCTCGTACAGGCTTTTACCAAGGACATTAAATCTCGTACAGGCTTTAACCGAGGACATTCAATCTCGTACAGCATCTCGTACAGTACCTCTTGACCCCTCTTACTAACGGGCAAATTGCGTAACTTACAGCCCCTTCTTCAGGGACTCTGGGGGATCATGTTATCCCTAAAGGCTTAGTTATTTGATCTTTCAACTACGCTGAATCAAATGGCTACCTCAAGATTTTGATCGGATGTCTGGGGAGAAGGAAGCATGGGAGGGGGGCTAGTTGTACTCTGATCTTTTTGATCACTTAAACAGGGCACTAGAACTTTTGGTTCGATAAGATCACCCATGAAAAAAATAACAAGGAAATAAACACATCCGTGATCTTTGGTGTCTATGTGTGTGTAACTATACCCTCGTACAACTGAACCCCCGTATAACTGAAACCCCGTACAATTCAAACCCAGTGCAACTGGACCCTCGTGTAATTGAACCCCCTCTCCCTCCCTCCCTAACTACGAAAAAATCATAGAATCCCATTGTAGAGGTTTAAAGCCCTTATATTTAAATCTTTGGAATTGTAAAACAATGTGGAAATTACCCAAGACAGTGAAATTTGTATAGACCGTAAAAATATTTTGGCTAGTTTTTGGAGCGAGGGAGATGCCTCAATTGGTGCATTTTGATACCAAAACATCTCAATTCTCATTGAGCCTTAAGATAAAAACAGAATTAGTTCTAAGACAGATAAAAATTTTTTTTGGGGGGGGGGGGGGTAAACACCTAGACCCAAGGGCAGTTCCAGGGTGAAGGGAACCCCCATTAACAGACTAAAAAAAAGTAGAAATAAATCTGGCTTTTAATGGTTTGTGACGTCCGATTTTCTTTGTTTTTGTGACAACAAAACAGAGGTTTTTATGGATCATCTTGACAGGCATTTATATTATGACTTTAAAAAACAAACAATTCCAACAAGGTTGAACATGTAAAGATTCTAACTTGTGTTTACCCAATTATTTTGCCTCGTATTTGTAGAATACTGAAAAACTGAGTACGGTGGTTCAGTTGCACGAGGGTTCAGTTACACGGGGGTTCAGTTAAATGGGGTTGTTGCTCAAGGGTTCAGTTAAATGGGGTTGCACGATGGTTCAGTTAAACGGGGGTTCAGTTACGCGGGGGTTCAGTTGCAAGGGGGTTCAGTTAAATGGGGTTGATGCGCAAGGGTTCAGTTAAATCGGGTTGCACGAGGGTTCAGTTAAACGGGGGTTCAGTTACACGGGGTCCAGTTGCACGGGGGCTCAGTTGCACAGGGGCTCAGTTGCACGGGGGATAGTTACATGATAGTTCAGTTCCAGTGGAACCACAGACAATATTTTTCGCTATAAAAATATGCCTAGAGGACGACCCGAAAACCCCAGTTAATGGCCTTTTAAGCTACCTTCAGGTGAGCACGTAAAATTATGAATAGCAAAATTTAAATATCAATAGGGGGGGGGGCATAAGGATTTTAGAAATACCTAGGTTGGGCTTGGTCCGGAATCGTTTGGGAACCACTGGTCTATGGTGTATGTGTGTTTTTGTGTCCATGTGTACTTGCGTGTGTCCGACATTACAACATGAGGTGTGTCAAGTGTTTTCTATGTATCTAGTATTTATGAGGGTTACCAGCTAATTTCCAAACATTGAACAGATGTTTTATGCGAGTCAATTATGTTTCGTCTATTAAATTATTGTAGAAATGACAGTTTCTTATTTGAATTACGTCGTGTTTTACCATGCAGAATCTATTTGGTTGCACACAAAGGATACTGTTGCCTTGTAGGCTTATTTGATAATTTATTTGTTTTGATTTCAAGTCGAGGCTATAGTAGAAAGATTATCAGAAAAGTGATTGAAGTAATTTGTTTTATGCGCGTTAAAGTATGTAATTGTCTCATTATGAGGTCTTTTATTTATGTAGACTATAGACTTATAACCCAGTAACAATTTTGAAATCTTATAACGGTCAAGAGAAGTTTGCTGATATATATTTTCTAAAGCAAAAGTCGCAGGCTTGCTCTGTATTCCGAACACGGACCACGCAGACCCTTCGGTTAAGTTTCGGAGGAGAACAGAGTCCGCATGGAACGATGCAGACTCTGAAGTAGAAGGACTTCCTGCGTGGCCTGATCCCCTCTTTTTTCCTACGTGCATTTAGATACCATTATTGATTTTTTTTTTTTTTTTCGCTTCTCCATCCAGAGTGTTTCCTTCCTTGTCCACTACAACATCGTTTCGCGGACAGACTGAAGTGTCTGCTTTGCTCCGCGTTCGGAATAGCCCTGTATTCCGAACACGGACCACGCAGAACCTTCGGTTAAGTGTCGGAGGAGAACAGAGGCCTTGACCACTCCTCTATCCTATATACCACTTCTCAGCCCAAACACAACCCATTTATTCTTCCAAATCCCAATCCCATACCTACTCAAACATTCAACATGATTCATCTTCATGTTTTTTTTCTATATTCCTATTCTACAGATGAATGAGTAATCACTGAGAAACACGGGGGAAAGTGGCTGGGTTTTTCCCTTGTCATAACACAGGGCCGATATTCACATTCTTCCAGACGTCATAAGATTGACTCTTTTGTACCAGCTTTGAGTTTCCTGTATATAATTCTACCATTTCCGCTGAGCCCCATCCGACATAAGTCTTAACTGTGTCAAGAGGGACTCCTGCGTTCACCATTTCAATTGCTGCACCCGATCTTAAGCCGTGTGGTGTGTCTCCTTCATACAGTCCCAGTTCACTCAAATTGTTTACCATATATAATCTTATGTCATCGTATGTCAATGATTCCAAGCCGATTCCCCTAATATTTGCTTTCGGGAACAATTAACTTTTCGCAACAGTTAAAGTTTGCCAATCTCCTGAGAAATTTACATAGTCCACAAGTGCGGAAACTGGACAGGTTAATGAATCCTTGTTTGGGGAAGTGGGGAGGACACGGCCTCCAACTGATTTGATAGTTTTACCGTCGGACTGCAAAAATATCAAGGAGTTTTTCTCACCTTTTCTGACTGCCGTCGTTGGTAGTCTTTGCAAGTCAGAGAACCTTGTTGCAGTGAAAAACTGAAGTAGTAAAAAAGTCTTATTTCACATTTATATAAATTTCTTAAAATAGTCACTTTCAGACATTATTTTCATTGCTAAAATTTCTGCAAGGCATTTTAACTTAGCCATTGACATTGGGATGGCTTGTCGAACTAGCAATAGAGCATTTTTTTGCTCTGAAGAAACAGTTTTTACATATTTTCGCACTTCATACGACAGAACTGGGTTTTTCAAATTTGTTTGCGTACTGTGTTGTCCTGTCACACCCATTTCAGTGAAAATTGAAGATAGCTGACCCGTCAGTGTGCTTGCATTTAGCCTAACTGGGCAAGAGCAGTCCCGTAGGGCGTACTCCCCTGATAGTTTGCATTTTTGTTGGTGCACTTTAGTTTTCCCCATTTTATCTTTTGAAATTAAGAACCGTACGCTATCCAATGGTGATACCCTCTCTAGTGTCCCCTCCTCTTGGTACCAAATACCCATGAATCTCTCTAAAGGCGATTTTAGAGCATCTTTCTGTTTTTCATATTTTGAATTCTTTAAACTTGACTGCAATTCAATTCTCCTTTTCTCTATGTCCAGCTTGAAGTCCTAGAAATATACATAAGACTTTAAAGAAGCTCATTTGATATCTCATTTATTTATAACTTTTTTTCGAAATTGAATAATACAAAACTGATGCAAGGTGAACATAATGGTACATAGCACAAATGAACACAAACTCACAACCTAATCTCCTATCTCGAATACATCCTGACGGCACACAAATCGGATTTCAAAGCCCTCTCTACGAAATCCTATTTTGACGGAGTGAGAAGTGGCCCAAGATCCCCTTTTTCTCCCAGTTTCAACCAGCTTTCGGTTTGCTTACAAACTTTCGGCAACCACGTAGGAGTTATTGGCAGCACTGGAACAACCAGCGTGTACTGCCCATATGCATATCTGCTCATATGCTTGATTATAGCTGGAATTACGCAGAATGTTGGGAAAATATAAAGGTTTCCCGGAGGTAATTTTTGGGTAAAAAGAAATCAATGCCCACCGATTCCGCTTGTGGGAAGGGGCTAAAATGAGGCAATTTCTGACCCTTTTTATCCGTCATGGCGTTTGAATCAAGAGCCATCAGGTCAAAGGTATGACCTGAGTGCCCTCCATAGAAATATTGAAATTTTTCCCAAGCATTTTTTGACAGCATAGAGTCTGAAACATCAATTTCCCTTGATCCCGGATCTACTTGATTCTCATATGTTGGGATGTGGTCTATTCTGAGGTATATGTTGAGACCCATTACCGTTTAAAAAAGATCTTTCTTCGCCAATTCCAAGCTATGTGAGGTCCCAGATCCCTTCATCCAACGATTTACTACTGATAAATGGTCTACGTACGCATTTATTCTATGATTTTTTAGTCCGTCTCCATTGGAGATAAGGTCCCTGTTCAAAGCATATGCTTCTTTTACCGAAATATTTTCGTCTTTTTCAGGATTTTCCCAAAGCCCCCGCAGGTTTACAACTTCTGACCCAGGGACACTTATAACACCTCCCCAAACAAAATCAGATGCATCAGTTTGGATTTTTACTGCCACATGTCCTTCGGAATGTCAAGGGAAAATTCTAGGAGCGTCCCAGAGGAAACACCAAAACCGCAGTTCCTCTTTTGTGTCGTTATCGAGTCCCCTAGAATGAGACTGCTCACTTTCCATACTCGCTAAAAATTGCGTACACCGTGAAATAAACAACCGAGCATGTGGAAAAGCTGGGCTGAGGGACATAGCGTAACCCATAAACTTTTGAATGGATTTGATATCCACCCTCTCTGAGGATAATAGGTATTCCACCAATTTGCACATCTCCCCAATCTTTTCCTCCGGCACAATGAAGGCAGGCACTTTTGTGTCGATTATGAGTCCTAAGTATTTCATCCGCTGGGTTGGTCGGAGAACTGACTTTTCGGACAATGTATACCCTACTTCAGTTAGAACGGCCGCAGAGACAGTGATAGCAGAATAGGCTTCGTGAAAGTTAGATCCTCCGACAATGGTGTCATCCACGTACCTGCTCGTCCACACCCCTATATTCCTTAATGCAGAAACAACCATATTTCGGACCTCCTGATACTCAAAACCTGATAAGGAATATCCGAAAGGTATAACATTAAAAACGAAGTACACTCCTCACCACTCAATTCCAAAATAACTTCTGGAATTTTGGGATATTCGTAAATGATCATAGGCCGACTTTTCTTCTAGGAGACCCACAAAATAGTTGGAATCAAGGACACGACGGACGTCGTTTAGCACCTCAAGATTGAAATTTCACTTTTCAGTCCAAAGATTTATATATCGCGCATCAACAATCGCGCATCAGGCGAGGTTTTTGGGGTTCATATCCTAGAGGAAGGACCACATCAGGGGGGACATGAACACCTGCTATGCCAAATATGCTAATCGAGTTATTTCGAAGTCTCTCCTGTATTGTTTGAGTGATAAAACAATCGAAATCTATAGTTCTTTTATGGTTTTTAAACACACGTTGCACGGGTCTACAACAATTATAAGTTTTATTTTTGTAGCTACCCCGATACATTTGAAAACATTTTTCCACTTTAAAGGCATTTTCAATCCAGGTTATAACCTCATCAAAGTTTTCACATTTCCCTAAGTTTTCTCTCAAACTCCTCCAACTCTCTATTCTAGTTGACAATGTACCAGCAGCATATTCACTTCTGTTCAGTAATTCCAGCTCTGGTAAACTTGACCGTGTCGATGTAAGCAAATTCCCCATATTACGTTTCGGATAAACCGAATGTCTTCTAAGTTCCGTCAATGGCTTCACCCACCAGAAATCATCCATGGATCCCTAAAGAAAATGACAAGTTTTTGTCCAAAATCAATATGAACGCTCCTTAATCTTAAGGACATTTTTAATATTGCTTCCTTTGCGTATAATAATATGACAACACCAATTTTGTGCTTTTGATTCGACTTGCAGCAGTTTTTTTTTTTTTTTTTTGGAATAATTTTAAATTATTATTAAAACCTTATCTTTCTTTTATTAGTAAAAAAATGTTCATAAGCATACGCAGAAATGAATGCTAACCTATACACATGCAGGCATTAATATGCATCCATACGCATACACACATCCATGCCAACCCAGACACATGTGTACATACCTGCATACCCACATATACGCGCACTCACATAGGTTCCTAAATAACTATCTGTGTCTACCTATAAAGATGTATACCTACGGATGCTGCACCTTCATTTGTTTATGTATTTTATTTGATTAAGCCAGGTAACTACAAACACAAAAAGGAAAGGCAATCCAAAACGGGGTAAGAGGGGAAAAAATGTAATAAAATGTATCCACAAACACACCTCCCGGGTAAGCACCCCCGATGAGAGGGGGGGGGTGTATCCCTCCATTATTCACACATCCTTCTTGAAGCCTGCTACAAGGGGTCTATACTTTGGGCCCTCTTTTTTGCCCTTTTGGGCATTCCCTAGCAAAATGACCGCGGACGCCGCAGCTGTAACTCGCAGAAGTTTATGGGCGATTAAATCTGAATTTTGGCTTATTTTGCTGGAGATTGTGTTTTGCCACTTTCTTTTCCGGGATCTTTGAAGGGCTACAGCCAATGCTTTGTCTGCTGCCGATCCATAAAGGTCTATGACCAGGTTAGATATGCCTGCACCCCGTGATTCTGCACGAACGGCCGCTGCAAAATCAAAATATTTTCCCGCTTCTTCAATACTTACCTCTCGTTCCATTGAGGATGCGTAATCCGAAGCCAAAGAAATAATTCTATGGTTTTGCAGCTCCTCCATCGGCTTTTTTGCTTCTGCAATTAGATCCACCTTTATCTGGTCCGATATCTTTCCCCGAGCAACATTTTTAAGTTGTTCCTCCATTTTTTCTAGTCTTGCAACCATCGAAAAAAAAAAAAAACTTACTTATCTCCCGCCTAAGGCACCTTATTTGTATGGAATATATTTCTTGTGGAAAATGTTTCTAAGAAATCAGTTTTCCACCTGTATATAACAGTGGGTCAAACAACCAATCTGTTCCCCTTTTTTCCAAATATAGGACAAAGACATACAATTTCCACACATCTGGCCCTCCTATATAGGCTGTCCAGCCTTTACAAAACTCTAGGACATGTGACTGGCCCGTACTTACATTTACATCTGCCTTACTGTTTGTTTTGGTTTTTCTCTTTTTGGTTTTTTTTTGCGACATTTTCTTTTCAATATTTTTTATGCTGCCAGCAGTGTGTCCTCACTCAGTCTTTTTTTTTTTTTTTTTTTTTTTTAAGGCCTAACTTTTCAATCTGCTGTATCTTGACACCCCGTGTCATATTTTTGACTTCCAAAGTCATAGGCCATCTGTCCACTGTATCTTGACACCCAGTGTCATATTTTTGACTTCCAAAGTCATAGGCTTTCTTTCCACTGTATCTTGACACCCAGTGTCATATTTTTGACTTCCAAGGTCATAGGCTTTCTTTCCACTGTATCTGGACACCCAGTGTCATATTTTTGACTTCCAAAGTCATAGGCTTTCTGTCCACTGTATCTTGACACCCAGTGTCATATTTTTGACTTCCAAAGTCATAAGCCTTCTTTCCAATGTATCTTGACTCCCAGAGTCCTTTTTTTTTTACTTACTAAGTCAAAACTTTCTTTACGTTGTGTCTTCACTCCCAGAGTCATTTTTTTTTATTATTTTTTTTTACTTACTATTTCAAAAATTTCTTTCCATAGTATCTCAACTTCCAGTCATTCTTTCTTATCTTATTTCTTTCTGATGTCTAGTGTGTTCAAATCTCAGTTTCATAGAATTTCAACTCTCAATCTGGTTAAAATTATCATTTTCTTCCTTTTTTCAGCTCCCTTAGAATAAGAGATGAGGCCGGAAGAAAAAACTCTAGTATTTTTTTTTCTTATAGCCTAATTTCAAGTACGTGTTTAGTTATTTTATCTATTTTTTTCGTATCTTTAACATTAGTTTTGATCATTTCCCAGAATTTTAATAATCAATGAGATAGGCTCACAAAGATTTATCAACCCCTCCCTTCTTAGCAATGGAGAAGGGTTATTAACGTCTTTCGACAAGATTCTCACTTTTGAACTTGTGTAACCTTTGTCTTTGAGGAAATATGACGTAGGTGAATCGACAGGAGGGTGTCTGGTCAGTACCCGGGTAATTTTTCACAATTTTATGCATAACAAGTTTTCTTGTTGGCAACGGCGTTTCGTCAACGTTTTTCGTCCCTGATCTTCCACGAAACCAATGACTTGATTTTATCCGCACGAGACAAAACCCTCTTTTTTTCTTTTTTTTACGATCTGTAAACGAAATATGAACGAGTAAAGATTACTCGTGCGTATTTATTATATTATTATACTCGTGCTAGATTTCTCCTCAAAACTTCTCATTTATCTTCAAATGAGCAATAATCTTTTTTATGCAAGTACGTACTTGTCCATCCACATGCTATTTGGTCATCCTAATATCATCTGACTTGAAAACAATCCGGGGGGGGGGGGGGCCCTTGCCATTTATTTTTTTTTTCTATTAGCACCGAAACCACGCCAAACTGTCAAATAACTTTTTTTTTATTTTTTTTCTAAAGAAATGAAAAACAATTTTAAGAGCCTGGGAAGTAAAATCTTGATTTTTTTATAGCTCGAAATCGGACCTTAAATAGCTCGAAATAACCTGTCAGGTTTCTGATAGTCACCTGTCATGTTGATTTTAGCTCCTGTGACGTTACATGATTAAGGCATATGAAATGATTAGTTATGTCAATAATCCCCTCATAATTTTCACAAGTGCCTTTTACTTGCCCAAGGTGTCAAAATTCCAAAAGTAAAGGGGGGGGCTTGAAACAGTCGGTCTCCTGGTACCATACATAGTACATCTGAAGAGAGGATTGAAAATCGTCATTTTCCCCAGTATTTTTTACAAGTTCCTGTATCTTTTGGCCCACCTTTTTTTCCAACTCTAACACACTTTTATCTTTGACTAACCTCACTTTTCATGGTACTTGTGCCAGGTCTTGGTTCCATGTTTTCTCCCGTTGTTATGCTGGGATTTTGGTTTGAGGGGTCCAGTTCACGTCAAGCGGTGAAGATTGTGCGGTCTAATTTTCTTAGAGTGTCTAGAGTAACAATTGACTCCTATAAAACTCTCACTAACTTTTTTTCATTCCTTTGCAAGTTTCCCGTGACATAATCGAGCAGAAGCTTCCTGTCCGTCACTGTCCCAATATTTTGCCCATCTATCTCGGCCCACTCAAAACCCTCTTGTTCAATGTTTAATTCTACGTTTTTCAGATTCACTGCATCCAAATTCATTTTCATCGTTTCTATTTGCGTCCTTTTAAAACAAGATTCGCGGACAGACTGAACAGGGTTGCCACTCAGCCGTTTTTTTTGGTGTCACTTTGGTTAGCAAAATAGTGTAAATTTTGTATAAAAAGTGTCATTTTCTAAAAATTTGCCGCTCGCGACGCTTTGCGTCGCTCGCGCTCATATCAACAACCATTTCAAATTGAAAATATTTGCCAATCCACTTGGGAGCTCCCCCCCGCGTGGTTTCCCACTTCTTTTAATTCTCCAACTTGAAAGGTCGGATCTAATGCCATCTATCAACTATAAAAAGAAATTTTGATTTTATTTAGTCGGTGCTGATTTCCAGCATTGTGCAGCACTTCCACTCTTGTCAACCTTTCAGCCCCCCTCCTAAAAACCCGCTAAAACGCAAATGGTGCTTACTGTATAAAATGGGAACTCGTTCCACAGAGTACTTTCTTCTCTTTTTTTCTGAGAAGCCATTGTTCATAGCGTGAAAAAGGAACGGAAAAAGAAAGAGGAAAAACCTTCGTTTTTTTTCTTTTGAGAAACAGAAAAAAGGGACAGCAATACTCGTCTACATTGAAAGTTTTTCATCCAGTTTTTCCATAAAATGGACTATCTGGATTATTACAGTGCATTCAGGTGCTTGAAACTTTTCTTTTCTCCGAAAATGCTGAAGAGAATGCCACGAACATAGATCGTAGCTATTGATTACCCTATGATAAACACAACTAATTGTGGTTCAGACACTAACTTTTTCAAATAATTTATTTAACAAAAACTAGTGGAAAAACAATAAGACAGCTATATAATCTAATCTGTTTATCACAATCTGAATAGAATAAGTTTCACGAGAACTTTCGCCACTCCCAGTAAATTTTTCTATAAGATGTCTCCAGGGACTAGGGTATAGGAACAGTCAGCTAGCATTTTAAGTATCAATATGAAAGCACCTTTATAATAAAACACGAGCATTTAGAGTATCAGCGTCAAAGCACATTTACAATAAAAAATTAGTGGGAATGAAATAACTAAAATGAGGAAGTGTGTCCAAATTCAATGTATGTAATGATGTAACATAAATTTAAGTAAGACAAAAAAGTGAAATTAGATTGCGATTTTCTAATGATTGCATAGGATGTAAGATAATGGAAGTTTTGGTATCAATTTTGTTTTTAGTATGATGGTTATGTATGATTATTCATTTGCCCATTGCCAATAGTTCAAAGAAAAAATATGAACGGAAATGTTAGAGCGCATCACTGGCCCAGTCACTGGTCATTTTGCGTCACTGGTCCAGTCACTAAACAGGTCACTAGACATTCTTGTGGGACACCAGTGAGCTTAGTGGATGTTTTTGCGTTGCTGAGTCGTTGTGTGATGTCACCAATGAGATTTTCAGTCACTGGGCTTTAAGAGCTCCAGTCACGCAAATCAATGAAAAGACGCGTGAAGTTAAGCACTCCTTGGCCCAGTGACTGGTTAACATAGTAACAGCTATTAACATAGTGGCGTAAAAACTCTTAGCTTTCTTGCTCTTTTCTTCTTTGAATTGAAGTCAACCCTCAACTAATAAAGCATAAAAATTGAATTCAAGAATTGCAAACCGCTTGTCTATGAGCCTACAAATTATTGCAACAACACAAAATAGTTGAACTAAAAAACTGAAAAAATTGAAGGCTTCTCCATCACATTTCAGTTAAATGTCTGTCCTCTTCATTGCCAAGTATTTCGTACCGAAAATCACTAGGTGATCTTCGCTTATAAGTGATAAGAATATAAAAATTTCTCACACACAGATAGATACAAACACGTTTGCGTTTTTCACCGCACAGAAAGATTCTTGTGCAGGGTTGCCACCGTCAGTAGGATTTTACTAGATCTAGTAAAAAAAAATCTAGTAAATTTAGAGGATCTAGTAAATTTCCCGAAATCTAGTTAAAAGTCATGATTTGTAGTTAACAAAACTTTTGTTATTTTCCATGAATTCAGGGGAAAAAACCAGGATACATTCATTAAAAAATCTGATTTCAATTATGTTAGACATTATGCCTGCTATTACTCACATTTTTGTGATTTCACATCAACCTTGACGCTTAAAAATCTCTACTTTTCTCTTGGCTTCTTCTTGATAATCGCTTTGAAAAGCAAACTATTTAAAATCAGGCCTGGTATACCGGCTTAATTTGTTTTCAGAAAATTTTCCCAGACTCTCATAACAGCTGTCACGTTTGTCAATTAACCTTGTTCCTTTTTAAATACGCTGCTGGAAACGAACTTTTTCCATACTTGCCCAAATTCTTTCTGACTCTGTACAGCCCCATTCAAGTGCTGGAGCAGAGATACAGTTCTTGACTTTGTCAGTTATCAAAACTAAAAACCAGAATAGGCTAAATGTTTCGAGTGTTTCGTCCCTTATGAAAACGAAGCAACTTGTTCTCAGGTCTTCAAGTGGAGTACATGACTGGGTGATCCCCAGCAATTTGACTCGGGCTATCAAGAAATGGAAACAAGTAGACCCCTTCAGTCAGAATTCGACACTAGTGGATACTTTAAATTCGGACGAGTACGAGGATGATTAAAGCCTTTTAAATGCGACGCTTTTTTAATTGTGACTACATATTTTTCTTCTTACTTTTCAATTTGTATGATTTGTCTGACCTGAAGAATATTGACACAATGTTATTTTTTTTAAACTAATTATTGTATGTTATATAAGTTTTCTTTTTCTTGGCAGCCCTAGTCCAATTTGAGGTGTACTTTTTAATTTACATAATTTAACAACTAAACCGGTAGCCGATTACGTTATTTCTGTTTTGAAGTGACATAAATTGGATTGGTTTTTGATTCCCTTGAATATAAACGAGAGAGAATCCAGAAGAAATCAGTTAAAAAAACCTAAATTAATTGCTTTAAAATCTGCCAGAAATCTTTGTAAGTAGCTTATCCCTTATTTAAAGACCAGCCCAATTAGTGTTTTAAAACTGGAAAATTTCCTCTTAAAAATGCAAATTTGAAGGGTTTAGATTTAAAACCTAAAAACGGAAACTGGGGGACAAATTTCAAAAGCTTTCAGTTTCAAACACACCTGAGATTCTAAGCACTTCATCGTCTGAATTGCTTCGTGAATATGAGTTGTAGCAGTTTTTCTTCGTTGATTATTTTTTAATTTTTCAATATATCTGAATTTTATGACCTGAAGACCATTGATAAATTTAAAGCCGGGCTTCACCAACAGGATTTCCAGAATCCAAGATTCTAGACTATTGTTTGACGTCTTGTATACACCGCATCTGGAATATGAAGCCTATCCTGTAGTACATCCAAATAAAAAAAAGGGTTTTTGAACTTATAGGTTTCCGGAATTTTCAATCATACTATGAGCACGAAAAAAAAGAGGAAAAGAGAAAAAAAAGAATAACAAAGGAAAAGAGATTGTGGAAATCCTATTGATTATCCTCCTATAGTAAAAATCGATGGTTGATGGTGCGCGTGCGGCGGTAGCTCCATGCGCAAAAAATTTTTTTTGAGCATTTAGTAAAAATAGATGCGATTTAGTAAATTTTTCCTCTCATATTTAGTAAATTCTTCCAGGCCAGGGTGGCAACCCTGTTCTTGCATCCAATAATTGCCGCGCGCGGAGTTAAGATAAGAATCTTAACTGACAGAAAAGGGATATCGATGCATATCTACCTTGACAGTTTTCCTTCCAGTTTTTTTGTCTGAAAAAATTCTTTTTTTTAAATAGTGCTACTTAACAAAAGAAATGCCACTTTTGCTAAAAAGTGTCCTAATAGTGTCAGGTGTCCCGAAAAGTGCCATTAAAAAAAAAAGTGTCAAAAGTGACACTAAAGTGTAACCGGTGGCAACCGACTGAAGTGTCTGCTTTGTTCCGCGTTCGGAATAACCTGCCTATTCCAATAAAAACGAAGATTGTTTTGATTTCTAGGTTCTTGCTGTAGGAAAAAATTGCAAGTAATTTGAAATGTTAAAAGAAAGAAAAAGCGGTACCTATGTATGTACTGTTCTATTAGCTAGGCAACATAGGTATCGCTTATTTTATCCATTTTTTCCTTTCTTCCTCTTTTGCTCTATTCTGTCTGAGAGTGAGTGATCATTTTGGATTGGGTTTTGCTTTTCATCTCTGGGTATGTAACTAATTTGTCTTCCCCCTTCTTTTCAGGCTAATGAGCTTTTAGGGGAATAATAACATATATCCTTTCATGTGTATTTAATGAAGAATAAATCTTATCTTACACGAGATAAGTGAAGTTTGGTTAATGATAATAAAATAAAACAAAATATGAGTAAAATATAATAGTTTAGAAACAAATTTGGGCTATATATTTGCACATTCGGGGGGTGGGGGTAAAACATAGCATATATTAAATATGTAATCTAACCTTACCTAGGTACTTGATTCCCCTAAACCCCCCAAAAACTAAAGTTTAAATATAGTTCCCAGAGTGAGAAACCCCTTGTTTATTCAGCGTCTCATAGGATTTACCGGGTAATGCATAATCTTTGCTTTTCTCGAATGGCTAGTAATAGAACAGTACCCTTATGTGTTATTAATTAAGAAAACAAAGTTTTTCCGATTGAAGTAAAGAGCGAAGTTGAAATTTAAAACAAACAAAAATTATTACTTCCCAGCCTCTCTAACATATATTAATAAAACTAGTGCAAATAAATCAACTGGTAATATTTCCCTATGTTTGTAGGATTGCAGAAAACTACAACTTCACTAGAAATACAAAAACCAGGTATAAAAAACGAGAACATTGACTCAGAAGTAAAATATGATTGAGTGGTCTCACAAAAACTAACTAATCTGTATGGTTTTTCAAAGTCCTATTGGAGCTTTGGCTTTAGAAAATTTTAATACACAATTACAATATAGTACAAACTTGGGCATACAAATAATATGTTTAAATTCATTAAACAGCATATAAAATAATGGATTGATTTATCAGGTAACATCTTGTTCTCACCTAATTTTACTTGAAATGAAAAGCATATCAACCATAATATGAACTCTGGAAAACCAGTTATCATAGGCAGCGCAATAGCGCTGCCTAAGTGAAGAACGATGTGGCAAAATGTATTATTTATTTATTATCATTTTTTTGGTTTTAGACCAGGGCACTTCGTATCGAAGGAGTTGTCGCAGAAACTTCGAAAAGGGCTCAAGCGATTGGAAATTGAAAGTGCCTTGTGCCCTTTTTAATAGCCGAAAGTGATTGCAAGGCAACTAACACCCCTTTCTCCCCCATCATGTTCCCAGATCTATCCACTAAAAGATTTGGTACAGCAATTTTTTTAAAAATAGTTTAAAGTCACAAATGTTATGTCTTTAAGGAGGCGACTCCCTCCACATATACCGAAGAGACGGCGGAGAATTATGCCCTCGGGGCATATAAGGTTTTTTATAGAAAGTTCTGCTATAGAAACTTCAGAAAGGGCTCATTCGATTGGAAATTCAAAGGGCTAGTGCCCTTTTTAGTAGTCGAAAGTGATTGGAGGGCAACTAACCCCCTCTCACGCCCACCATTTCCCCAAACACATCCTATCAAATTATATAGCCATTTTATTCAACGTAGTTGAAAGTTCTGGAAATTATTTCTTTTAGGGTGACAAACCCCCCTCAGCCCTCAAGGCAACGGTTTTAAGTTATGCCCTGGGGGGATATAAGGTTTTTATTGATAGTGTTGTCGTAGAAACTTCAAAAAGGGCTCATTCAATTGGAAATACCCTCCTCTCACGCCCACCATTTTCTCAAAACGCACCCAATCAAAATTTTGAGATAACCATTTTGTTCAATGTAGTTGAAAGTTCTGGAAACTATGTCTTTGAGGATGATACCCCCCCCTAAGCCCTCAGGGTAAGGGTTGTAAAAGCGCTAGTTTTCTGTAATCCTACAAACATAGGGAAATATCACCAGTTGATTTATTTACACTAGTTATATTGATATATGTTAGATAGGTTGGGAAGTAATAATTTTTGTTCGTTTTAAGCTTCAACTTCGCTCTTTACTTCCTTCGAAAAAACTTTGTTTTTTTTTAAATTAATCTTTGCCCGTCTTTGATTAAAATATAATTTAGAAACAACATTACCATGATCTTTTTTATTTATACGGAATAATTTCTGTTCGTTTTAAATTTTAAGTTTGCTTCTTAGTTTCAGTTGAAAACTTGTTCTTTTATATAATTTCTAGTGACCTCCAATCTAGGAGAGATAAGACACCTCAACCCTTATTAAGGAGCTAAACGAAGAAGCCGGACAAGAATTGAAGGAAAAAATAAGTTTAGAGTGGAAAGAAAAATTCAAACATAGTTTCGTTATTAAATTTATTAGCTCTTAAGAAAGTAGCTCTATGTGAGTAGCTTTGTCAAAAAAGGTTAACTAAGCGGAGAGGTTTGCATATCAATATGCTTGTGGAAAATTTACTGGCTCAACAGAAATGTGCCTTTAGGCTTAGGGAGTTATTTGACCTGTCCCTATATAGAGAAGCCACTCATTACTTAGAAATTAATCGAAATTTCAAAAAAGATCATTTCTTGTGAGATCATTTCTGAAAACAGAACTGTTTTCATTTGTCTTTCTTCCTCTTTGGATGCACAAGCTTACGTATAGAGAGAATATTACGGTGGAATTGTCAAGTACATAATTTGAATAAGTAAGTATAATAATAAGTAATTCTTCTTTTAATATACAACTTCGAGTAGTTCCAGAACCACATGCCTACACTTCTCCAACCACTAAGTGGCAAGAGAGTAGGATCAGGGGTGTAATTTGCTTTGGGGAAGAGGAGACTACTGCTCCTCCCAGACCTCAGTGTCCCCCCCCGCTGAAATTTTGTTTCTCCAAAAATGTTGTCATAACAAGATAAGTCTGCATAATTCAAGCATCCACTGAAACAGGCAAGTTTTCTTTAGTACATCTTTACCTCTTTTATTGCTATATGGCTCATTTTTCATTTTTCTCTGTCATTTTCACTTGATTTGAGAAAATTGGCTCCAACTTTGACCTCCTCTCCCCAAAGTATTTTGACAAAATTACGCCATTCGTTTTTGGTTATGGATTTAGTGATCTACTAAGAATTTTGTTGCAAACCATGAACTGGATGACCTCTATTCACCTTTGAATCAAAATGCTTGACAAAATACCTTCCCGGACATTCTTTAAAAAATTAGTGCACCACATTTACAAAAACAGTGAAAGTATCTGAAAATGATCATAGCATAGCATATCATGATAAATTCGTGATTGAAAAAAAAAAAAGCAGGAAACGAACGAAAAACGTTCTAATTTGAAGTCCAACGCTGTACTAACAGAACCACGCCTCTAATAACCTAATTTGATATATTGGTGTTTGTACCTTAATTGTGTAGCTTATAAACGGGGCTTGGAGGAGGAACATACGGGAGATTTTCTTGCAAACCTCCAGTTAATGGGTTTGGATCATAATTATTACAATGCTGATATCGTTTTATACTTCCAAGCTTTTCCACTTAAGAAGTGACATCAAAATTGTAGTTTTTAGTGCTATATCACACTTACGAATGGTAAATATATAACAACAACAACAAATTATTATATTATATATTATATTATTTTTTTTTCCATTTAAAGTGGAGACGGAAGAAAATGATATCAAATTCAATGGGAATGGGAAACCATTGAAATATTTTGATATACCCAAGGCCCCCAATTGGGACTTGTTCATTGTCTTGGGTATTTTGCAATTTCTCATAGGCTACTGGCCTACCACCACCACAACAACAACAACAAATATTATATATTATATAATATAAACAACAACAACAACAAAAATCACCATAACCAAGGTTATTGAAAAAACAAACACAAATGAATGTGGATCATTCCTGAAAATCTTAATAATATTGTATTTGTTAAAGTTAAAAAAAGATAAAACATTCAAGATGTATTTTGTTTTCAGCAAAGTGTAAATAATGTTCTGGTCTTCAGAAGGCACGGGGGGCGTCGGCTCTACTCCTCTTAGTTTTTGCTCGTTTTGAGTTTCACTTGGTTATCTATTGTAATTTCTGGTCGTTTAAATAGTGCATCGACATCTAGTACACTAACCACAGATAAAGAAATAAATTAATAATGAGAAGTAATAATAGAAGTCGCGACTTTATAATTAAGTTTAGACAGAGAAAAAAAAATTTAATTTTCTGCGGAGGAAATATCTTTAAATTCACCATAAATCAACAGTTTATCTGCCGTCTCAATTCCTCTGGTAGAGGATTTCGTTCTGGGAGCAGACCGAATAGTCGGCGTAAAGGAGACGATCAACAGTTGCTTTTCTACTGATTTCCCTTGGCGCAAATCCGCGCAAATCCTTGGCGCAAAACAGATTTGAAAAACGTAGCGGCAATAGAGAATTAAAAAGAAATAGACAAAAATTAAGCAAGAGAGTACATAAAACTCATGAAGTGACAATAACGAATCAACATCTTGTATCAGATATAACGCTTTCTCATTCAGTTTATCAGCAGAAACTCTACTCATTTTTAAACAATAATTAACTAGATTGAATTTTTAAAAATTTTAAATGTAAAAAAAAAAAATTATTTCCTGAGAGTTTGAGTTTTTTTTATTTTTCAACGTTATGATGACAAAAAGAAAATAGTTTAAAATATGTTTTGTTGCCCAACGGAGATAAAATAAAAGTCATTGGGTCTAGACCCCGGTGGCGGCGGGGCCAAAAACAGCAGCGGTGGCGCGCCGCTAGCATATCGCCGTTATGATGTGGGTGGTGCGGCGCCGGTAAGATATCGGCGGCGCGCGGCCCCGCGATCAATGTTGACCGCAAACATTAATGTTTTAATCAGTCTTTCTCAAATCACAGCTGATTCACAGCTTAAGTTGACCAATTTACTTTCTCTACTCATTGACAGTACACTTTCATAGGATACTCCACCTAGTAGCTACTGGTAGCAACCAAACTGTCATATTCTTGTAAAAATCTCACCTCCCTTCACACTCCCTTTTGTATTTTTTTAAAGTAGCCATATAATGTTCTATAAGATCCGTCTGCTTTAAATTTTAAAAAATAATTAACTTTTGGCATTAGTGCTTTCAATTAAAAAATGCAAGATATTATCATTTAAATATAATACTTCCCTAACCCCCCCCCCCCTCCGGATACCACCTGATAGGATACCGTCTCTGCTTTAAATTAAGAAAATAATTAACTTTTTGGCATCCCTGCTTTAAGAAATAAATAAATTTGAGATATTATCATTTAAATATAATACCTCCCTTCCCCCTCTGGATACCACCTTGATAGAATACCGTCTCTACTTTAAATAAAAATAAAAAAAACTTTTTGGCATCCCTGCTTTCAATAAAAAAAAATTCAAGGTACTATCACTTAAATATAATTACTCTCTATGCCCCCCCCCACCCCCTCTGGGTACCATCTTGATAGGATACCGTCTCTGATTTAAATTTAAAAAATAATTAACTTGTTGGCATCCCTGCTTTCAAAAAAATCGAGGTATTATCATTTAAATATGATAGCTCCC
Organism: Artemia sp. Qi Xiang Cuo; assembly: GCF_049724085.1. Taxonomy (NCBI): domain Eukaryota; kingdom Metazoa; phylum Arthropoda; class Branchiopoda; order Anostraca; family Artemiidae; genus Artemia; species Artemia sp. Qi Xiang Cuo. The sequence goes on from NC_142806.1 coordinate 34,569,428, forward strand.
TACCCCTACCCCCTCTGGACACAACCATGATAGGATACTGTCTCTGCTTTAAATTTAAAAAAAATGAGTTTTTGGCATCCCTGCTTTCAATAAAAAAAATTCGAGATATTATCATTTGAATGTAATACTTCCCTAACGATAAAATACAAGTTCAAAATAGGGATAAAATCCTTTTTAATATACAGTGTATACAAATTCACGAAAAAATACCAGATATTTCGTTCACAATCAGTAGTAAAACATAGATTCGCCGTGGCATTCAATAAGATCCAAAGAATCTAATTAAAAGGGAGCACACACAAAAACCAAATTAGGCCAGTAGCCTATGATAAATTGCAAAATACCCAAGACAATGAACAAGTCCCAATTGGGGGCCTTGGGTCTATCAAAATATTTCAATGGTTTCCCATTCCCATTGAATTTGATATCATTTTCTTCCGTCTCCACTTTAAATGGAAAAAAAATTATTTTTTTGGCATCCCTGCTTTCAATTTAAAAAAAAATGAGGTATTATCATTTAAAACTGATAGCTTCCTATCCCCCCCTCTATAGGCAATAATTTACAATTTTTTTATGAATCATATTTTTGGGGTAGCTTCCGTTCCAATATTCAATTCCCCAACCTTATAGATTAGTCTATAGCTAAATTTTGTCTCAATAGAAGGTTGTTTTTTTTTTTGGGGGGGGGGTAAAAAAATTTCAGAAAGAAGATTGTATTTTCTTTAATCTATCAAGCGTTCAACAATTGTGTTTTAAACATTAAGAAAATCTTATCTAAAAGCAGCAAAAGAAAACAAAACTGCAAACTTACGATTCAGCTGCAGAAGCAATCTGTCGACTATCAATTTCAAAATCCAACTGAAGCTGTATAGTAGTGAATGCGTTCTATTTAACATAAAATGAAATTGTTGACTACAAACGTTGTAAGAAATAGCAATTGGGAAACTGCATTCGAAATGATTTAATCTCATTTCATAAAGACAATACTTCTTTTGTCAACATATGAAGAACTGTGTATATTGCAACTGCATCTGTCAGGTTTTTATGCAAAGTAACAAAAGAGACGAAAATTAACGAACAAGAGAGTAGTGAAGAATCATGGTATGCAAAGTAATATTTGGCTGGGAAAGTCACTGGTGATAAATCGCTAGGGGTGGTACCGTGATTGGGTGATTTTCGGGGATTCGGGGAACCAAATTTTTTTAGGGGTGCCGCATAAATTTTCGGGGAAATACCGGAAAATCCGGGGACAGTGCAAGCCCTGCTTGACTTCTAATCAGTAAAATCGAAATACTATACCACACGAGAAAAGAAAAGCTCCGACTTCGCGGTTGCCGCAATAAAGAATTGCCGCAAAATTAATTCAAAGTCAGCCGAAAGCCGCCTCTGCCGGCGGCAGCGCGCTGGTGGCATAGCGACACTTCGGTGGCGGTCAACTGGGCCTCTCGGTAGTGGCGTTCGGTCGATCCGCCGGCGCGGCGCCGGGGTTTAATGGGGTCCCTTTTAAGCCTGGACTTGCACTTACGAGTCTTGCCTGTTCAAAAGAAAATTGGGCCTTTTTCGGTCACTATTTTCGGGCAAATTTTTTTTCTTCTTTTTTTTTTTGTTGTGTGGGTTGGGATCCCATATACCCAGCCAGTCACGAGTGTTAATTTCAAGCCGTTGGAGGGAAATATATTTTTGCCATTTTTTGGGTCCAATTTTCGGGTGACCAAACTTTTTTGTTTTGCATTAAGGTTACCTTGGGCCAAGTCTTACGAATGAAAATTTCAATTAAGTCTAAAAAAAATAGTTCTTGGCTCATTTTTGGGACTCCATTTTCAGGGGGATCGTGCCCTGATTCCAACTAAAGTCCCCTGGGCCGAGGGAACCTTCCCTGACAGTTTGAAGATGATCGGAAAATAAAGTGTTTTTGCCCATATTTAAGCCAAGCTTTGGGGGACGCGCGTCCCCAGCCTAAAAATTGATTTTATGTTAGGGTTGTCTTGGCCTAGGTACTTATGGATATAGTTTCAAAGCCATTCCGAAACAATGGGTGTTTTTTTTTTCTATCGGAAAGACCCATTTCATGAAAAAAAAATAGTTTGTGTTCTTTTTTTTTCGATATGAATGAGTGCCCTCTCAGCTGTTCAACGACCACTAATTCCGTGGCTGAAAAAAAAAATTAGTACATGAGAGACACCTTTGCTCTTCGCTGTGAACACTAGTGCTTTGACTGAATAGGACTCAAAGTCACAAATATATTTATTCAAATAAATTATTATTTTCCGCTTAAGCTTGATTAGTATTTTTATTTTTAGTTCAAGTTTGGCGAATAAAGTTCAAGTTGGCAAGTTTGGCGGTAGCCCTTTTTTATCTGGTTTAGTTTCTGTTCATGTAAGCTTTGACTTGATTATTCGTTTTAATTTCCGCCCTTTCCAGGCTTCACGCATTCACGCACAGTAAATTGTGTTTATTTAAATTGGACTTATTATTAGGTAATATACCAGGGACCGACGCTTAAAAACATCGTTTTGATTTTGAATACAGATAGTTTGACTTCCAGTCTACAAAAGTTCATGGAAGATTTACTATTGTAAAGTACTCACACTTGAAATTTTGAAATCAACAATTTCTATAGAAGGAATGTTGTCATCTAAGTTTTAATTGCCCGTGGTACATATTCTACAGCTGATAGAGTTTCTGTTATTAATGCTCTTGTAGAAAAGCACTGCAAAGGTAAAGGAAAATTATATATGGCCCTAATTGATTTGAAATCAGCATTTGATAGTGTAGATCGTGTTTTATTGTTGAATGTTTTATTAAATCTAGGCCTACCAACTCCTTTTTTACAAATTCTATCATATATGTATTCATTGAATAAAAGTTTTGTGAAAGTTGTTCGGAAGGGAATATCTCTGCCATTTTTCTCGAAAAAGGGTGTGCGTCAAGGAAGTACACTTTCGCCAAAATTATTTGCTATGTTTATTAATGATATTGTTCCTTATTTCCGACAAAGATGGGCACCTACTCTCTGACTGGGAAATCTGAATATGTCAATGCTACTATTTGCAGACGACATTATATTACTGGCAAAGACAAATAATGATTTACAAACTCTCTTGAATCTCCTTGAAAAATATTTGCAAGAGAAGAAACTAGAGGTGAATGTCACGAAATCCCAAGTCATGATTTTTAGCAAAAAAAACCCTTGGAATCAGCACCACAATTTTTATTGAATGGAAAAATGCTGGAAATGGTGGAAAAGGCCAAATACTTAGGTTTCATCCTTTGTCAAAATGGAAAATGGACCAGTCATATTACAACAATGGCACAGAAAGGAAGAAATGCATTATTTGGTATATACAGAAGCACACTAACAGCAGAAATAAGTGAACTAAGCCTCCACAAACATATATTTAATACTAAAATTATGCCTATCCTACATTACGGATAAGAAATATGGGGTTATCAGCCGGCAAATCAACTAGAAACACTTCAAATTCAATATTATAAACGAATTTTTGGCCTACACAATGCAACACATACGTTAGTTTTAAAAGGTGATCTTGGTATATTTAACCTGAAATTGAAAAGATATACCCAAATCATCAAATTTTGGTTAAGACTTCTAGAACTTCCCCAGACTAGACTTGCCCGAGCAGAATATGAAGATCTTCACCTTCAGTGTAACAAAACATCATGGACAGCACAAATCAAAAGGATATTAGGTGAGAATGGATTTTCAAGTTCGTGGGAGAAGGGAAAAGGGCCAGAAGATCATGAAAAGTTCTTCAAGGAATTTGGTGCAAGACTTGAAGACCAAGAAGTGAAATTACGGCAAGCAGCTGTGGACAAATCTCCGAGTCTTACTTTGCATAGAGAAGTAAAAGAGAATTTTCGTCAGTAGTTTTATTTCAAGCTGGGATTGCCTATTAAATATCTGAGGATTTGGATACAGATTCGATCAAATTGTCTTCCAATGTAAGGTTGTGAGGAAAATGAGGGAAGGTCCAGAGGCCGGGTGTAGTTGCTTGAGATGTGGGGAAAATGATTATTGGCTGGGCCATTTCCTCCTCCGGTGTAAGCAACTCTCTCATTTAAGGGGATGAATTATCCAGGAGGGGGAAGATAGGCTGCTTTGTGAGTTAATGAGGTCTAGGACTCCCCGTTTTATTGTGGCAGTAGGGAATTTTGTTTTGATGGGAAGGATGTCAAATGAAGTGTAATTTTTCTTTAGTATTTGTCTTTTTGTATATGGCTTTAATTGGCTTTTAAATACAGATTATTATTATTATTCTCAGTGAATCATCAACAAGGCAACCACTAAAAAAACTAACAAATCTGCCGATAACTGACAGCGATTTATTGATAATACCTGAGAAAAAAAAATGTTATTAAGATAGTGGTGATGAAACGGTAGCTTGTTGGTAATCCATACATAAGAATTTATTTGAGTCGCCCTAACCAATTGGATGATACACAGGACTTTCAATTCCATGTCCCTTGGGATGTGGGTTCGAGTCCCCATCTTGAGTCCTGGTGTGGGGTGGGTGTCAGTTGTGTTCATTTGCAAGCTTAGCTACGGCAATGGGTCTTGGAGGTCTGAGCCTCGGTCCAGTCAGGTCCACCCCTCCACAAACTACGACTTCATTTATGCTCTGCTTGGGTTCAAATATCGTTCTTTACTTTTCTCTTTTTTTTAAACAAATCTCCAAAAGAACAAAATGGCTTGGTTTTAGACTGAACGCTAATGATAATCTTCAAAAGGGGGATGTTTGTAAAATTGGAAGTTGGCTTTAATCTATAAGCTTTCTATCTTGGAAATCTTTATGAAAGTACATTTCCTTGAGTTAAATGAATGTGGATTTCTATTCTTTGTATTGATTTGAAATTTCCTCTATGAGAATGATAGAGTTGTCTGGTAGTTTCAGCTTTATCTTTTTTCTTACGAATTTTGATTGGGGCTAGGATCAAAAAGAAGTTGGACAAATGCAAATAATTAGAGTTGAATAAATTCAATAACTCATTATATCGCGGTTTTGGTTAATGAATTCGTATATTGTACCGAAATACTGTCATTTAGTTTGTTCTTGCATTTTAAATGAATGGAAGGATGGAATAGTGGCTGTGAAGTTGGAATACCACCGGAGAAAGAATTATTAAGACTAATGCAAAATCCCAGATAACTTATGCAATTAAAAAAATAGGTGTACACAGCCAAACTTTAATCGCAACATCTGCGGGATTTTGGCCCCCTCCTTCCACCTTTTTATTCTTTTAAGAGGGATTTATGGAGGAGTGTCACTGAATGCATCATAGCATCCCTGTTCCTGATGTACGTAGGTATGATGCAAACAGCCGATAAATTGTATAGACATAAATAATTATTTTTTGGGAGAAACGGATGATGGAGCTGAATATTGAACCCATATCTCTATGATTTTCTGCAATCTAACTGTTAGCAAACGAAATACTCCCTCTTCCCCTGAAGAGATTCTCTGTTTTCGGTTCTTTCTGGGCAGCATTGCCTGGCCAAACATTGCATCATTGCCTCATATAGCAGCATAATTATGTGAAATATTCTGAAGCAATAAATTACAAACAGAAGGATCTCCTCTTTGGTAGATTAAAGATGACTAGCTCAGTGTATGTATTTCTCGGTTTTATTCTCAGATTTATCGTCCAACTCATTTTTGAAATCGTGAGTTAAAAGTAGGGCAGCAGTTTTCTTGCATTTTTTCCCCGTCTTTCTCCCATCTCGGATTGCTCGATTAGAGATCTTTTCTTAAGCCAGAATTGGCGCTTCACATATCCTGAAAGATTGACACCGGGCATGATTTCGTCAGCTATTGTTGATTTCAGTCCATCCAATCTCTGCACCGTATCCCACAATGTGCCCTGGTTCATGGTAAGACACTGGGCAGGACAGCCAGAGGCTTGGCGAAGACTAAAATTAGCAGTAATATACCCCAATTTGTGCCTACTGCTCTCAGGGGCATCATGAGAAGGTTATCACCACTACGTCCGATTCAATCTATAGAATCAATTACCCTTGTCATTTCTTAACTAATATGATTGATCTTCCCTAACCTTTATGAGTACTTCTTTAATATGTAATGCATGTATAATTCAGGATTACAACTTCAAATAGCTTGAAATGGGATTAATATATTAAATATATATGTAATGCCTACATTCTCTTTTTAATTTTCTTAGTGAGGTCAAAGTAAGTAAAACGAATCCATGATCTTACTAGTGGAAAAAAATAATGCAATATTCCATATTTGTGTAGATGGGAGGTTGAAACCTCTACAATAGGGTCCTCTGATGTTTAAATGCATTTAAAAATTGTATACAAATAAGAAAAGAGATATGTTACCGTTTAAAATGGCTAAAAATAGAGCTTCCGCAAGCACTAGCCCCTCCCCCTCTGAGAAATCTTCTCGCGAGGCTCATGATGCCCGCCTTGCCGTTTGTACCTCTGTACTGGTAGGCATGTAGATTTGATATTTTATGCTACAGATAAAAAAAGTGTCACAATGGGAGAGGCAATATTAGCCCCCCCCCCCGGCACCAATAATAAAGGTTTAGACCAAAAATATTCCTGACAATCAAGATGGATCAGATATCAATTTCTGCCCCCTCCCTAAAACTAATTCTACATCAGAGGCAATGTCATAGCGTTGCCCATAGTAAAGGCCATAATGTTTTATTAATTTTTTCTAAAGGCACTTCATATGGGAGGGGTGGTCGTATAAACTCCGAAAGGGGCTCATTCAATTGGAAATTGGAAGTTCTAGTGCTCTTTTTAAGAGTCAAAAGTGATCTGAGGATAACTAACCCCCTCAAATCCCACTTTTCCCCAAATGCATCCGATAAAAATTTTGAGATTGCCATTTTGTTTAAAATAGTCTAAAGATTCGATAACAAAAACTCCGGGTCGACACGACCCCCCAGATCCCGGGGGCAACTGTTGTAAGTTGTTCCCCAGGGCCATGTAAAGTTTTTATGAAAGGGGTGGTCGTATAAAATTTCGGGATGGCTCATTTGACTGGAAATTTAAAGTTCTAGCTCCCTTTTTAAGAGTAAAAAATACCGGAGTACAACTAACGACTCGGCGCCCTTTTTTTACCCAAATACATTGTATCGAAATGTTGACATAGCCATTTGTTCAAAATAGTCCTAAGATCATAACAATGCCTCCGGATTTGAAACGACCCCCAGAGCCCAGGGGTAAGGATTGTGAGTTATGTCCTGGGGGCATATAAGGTTTTATGGAAGGGGTGATCGTACAAACTGGGGAGGAGGCTCATTTGATTATAATTTAAAAGTTCTAGTTCCCTTTTTAAAAGTCAAAATTAATTGGAGGGAAGCTAGCCCCCAGGCTCTTTTTCCCCAAATGCTTGTGATTGAAATTTTGAGATAGCCATTTTGTTCAAAATCGTCCAAGTATCACATGTCAATGGCTCTGGTGTTAACACAACCCTGCAGAGCCCAGAGGCATGGGTTGTAAATTGTAATCCGGGGGTATATAAGGCTTTTATGCAAGTAATGGTCGTATAAACTTCGGAGGAGGCAAATTTGATTGGAAAGTGCAAGTTCTAGATAATTTTACGAGTCAAAAGTTATTGGAAGGCAACTAGCCCCTCTCACGCCCTCCCCAAATACATCCGATCGAAATTTCGAGATAGCCATTTTGTTCAAAATAGTCCGTGGATCATAGAGCAATGCCTTCGGGGTTGACACAGCCCCCAGACCACGGGGGCCAGGTTTTAAGCTATTCCTCGGGGGTATATAAGTTTTTAATGGAAGGGGGGCGTATAAACTTTGGAGGAGACCCCTTTTTATTGAAAATTGAAAGCTCTAGCTCCTTCTTTAAGAGACAACAGTGATCGGGGGACAACTAGCCCCCCTCCCCTCCCCTACACCCTTTTCCCCGAATTGGATCTGATCGTAGTTTTGATATAGCCATTTTGTTCAAAATAGTCCAAAGGTAAAATTATATGCCTCCGGTGTTCAATACCCCCCTGGCCCTTGGGGCAATGATTATAAATTATATTAGTTGCCCATTGTTAACTTATAAGGTTCTTATGGAAGGGCTAGTTGTATGACCTTTGGAGGAGGTTCATTTGATTGGAAATTGAAAGTTCTAGTTCCCTCTTTAAGAGTCAAAAAGGATCGGAGGGCAACCAGCCCCCATCTCTGTTTTTTATTAGCCGTTTTTGTTGTTTCATCTTTTTGTTTCTTCTAATTTTTCCCCGTTTCTTGCACCCTTTTCCCCCAAATGAATCCGATAAAAATTTTGAAATGGGGAATGTTTAAAAACTTTAAACTTTGGCAATCAAAATGAACATAAATTAATTTAAAAAAAAACTCCGAAAAAGAAGTTTTTCAAAGAAAATTAAAGTAAACTTAAGATTGGCAGAAATAGATTCCAATACGAATTCAAGCCCAAAACAACCAGAAATTATTATTAAAGAATAAATGAAAGCCAAAACAAATAAAAATCAAAATAAACAATCATACCAAACCAACATATGACAAACAACAAGCAAACAGGTACTAAAATAAATGAATAAATAAATATTAAAACGAGTAATACTTAAAATTTAATGTCCAAATCAAGCTTAAATCGAAAAAAATCCCTACAGACAAGAGTTTGGCTACTGCCCCCTTCCCTAACTGTAAAAGTCTTGTGTCCTGTAAAAGGACACAATGTCTTTGCAAAATAAAACTATTCCTGTAATGCTGCGGGAATCGTAATAAAAAGTTCAGATAACGACAAAACCCCGGTCGAACCTATAACTGCTCAGTTTTAGATAGTGAATTCCAAAGTGGTGAAATATACAGCACGTGAGGGAGAGCTAGGGCAATAGCAAGTAAACGCTTACTCTAACTATACTTCAGAGCGTAACTCCATAATCAAGCAGAGTCAAAAATACTTTTGATTGGACTACAGAATCGAACGCTGCTTGCATATCCACACTACACAAATATATAGAATTTCTCGAATTCTCAGCATTCCTACGAATACGCTTCAGAAGGCGATGAGCAAACGCACAATTCAGATGCTTACGAAAACCGAACTGTCTATAATCTAGCACGCATTTACGTATTATTTCAGGCAGGATAAGACTTTCTAGACCCTTGCTCAAACACTAGAAACAGTAATAGGGCCGTAACTACTACAAAAATTTCCATTTTTTAAAATATTTGTTATTGCGCCAGAACCAAATGAATTAGGTACTTGACCTGTATTAATACACATTTGAAACAAAAGTGTCAGTTGCTCAATCAGTAGTGCACTTGCGTTTTGAAGGTGGTGGGGTGTGATACCGTCTATACCAGGAGCTTTACAACACCTCAAAAGCCGTATTACATGCACAACGTCACTTTTAGAAACAAGAAACATGTAAGGTTTATACAATAGATGGCCAAGCCTATTTTTTAATAAGGCATCACTCCCAGTTTCTAAATTGGAATCCCGGGAGTCAAACGCAGAAGAATAATGGCAAAACCATTGCTCTTCAGGAATGCCATCACTCGCTTTACTATGACCGCTCTAAATATTTCTATACTTTTTCCACATCAAGTTTGGATTTTTAATAGCCTCAGCAGAGGCAAGCTCAGCTTTCCTAGCCTTAAGGTCACTGACACACTCGGTATATTCCGTTTTTGTCTTTCTGAAAAGCTGGAACAAAAGACCTGATTTTGGCTTATCACAACCACACCAAATGCGATACCACATTTTTGAACGTCTTTTAGCTGCGCTTAAGCGCAGCTGAACGAATATAATTCGTTTTCAGTAATGGGCTAATGACGCAGAAGGCTTTTGACTTATACAGTTATGGAAGGGACCAGTAGCCAAACTCTTGTTTCTGGTGAAAACTATATGTGTCTTGAACAGTCTTAGAAAGAACTAATAAAATTAAACTGAATATTTGATATATACTCATATTAATTGCTGAAAATATTTGTAATATAATTCGTTTTTAGTGAAGCGCTTATGACGCAGTAGCTTTAGACTTTTACAGTTACGGAAGAGGGCAGTAGCCAAACTCTTGTTTGTAGTCATTTTTTTTCGGTTTAAGCTTGTTATGCATATTCAATCTAAGTTTTACTCGTTTTAAGATTTATTTATTCATTTATATTAGTAACTGTGTTGTTTATTTGCTATGATTGTTTTTAATTTCTGTTCGTTTTAGGTTCATTTATTCTTTAGTATTAATTTCTGGTCGTTTTTAGTTTGAATTATTATAGGAATTTATTTATGCTAATCTTAAGTTTAATATGACCTTAACTTGTCTTTGAAAAATCTTTTTTCGATTTTTTTTTTTTTACTAATTTTATCTGAAGGCTCAATGACCGTTAGGATTATTGGACATTTAAATACACTCTTTGAGCCATCATCCCCCTCCCCGTGCTTAAAAATGACCTACTGCCCCTCTTTCATAGTAGCCGACGAGAAGTTATGCATATATTGCTGCATGTAATCTTATGAAATATGAAGCAAAAAAGTTTAGGTTAATGAAGCTTTAAAATAAATGTCAAAAACATTTTGCCGCAATTAGAAGGGATGTATCACCACGCAGCACTCTTATTCAGGCTTACTCTTATCCACGCAGCACTCTTATTCAGGCTTGTCTAATTAAAGGGAGATGATATATTAATTCCAAACCAGCCTCCCTCCTCCCCCCTTCACATACACACCCTTTTTCTATTTATTATATAAAAGCTCATGTAGAGTTTGACAATTTGCGTATTGAAATGCTCTCTTCTAGGCGAATAAGCTTAAAAAAAACAAAAAACTTTCAACTTAGTCAGGAGTAGTTTTTTTTCAATTTATAATAAGGAGCAACATTAAAAGTTAAAACGAACATAGATTATTCCGTATGTGTGGGGGGTTCCCCCTTCCTGAACCCTCGGTCTTGAGGTTCCTTAGTCTGTCTTAAGGTTCTGTACAAATAGTCTGCTTCTCATTCATATTCAACGGCCCTTGTGTCTGAGCAGTCTTTCTTAAAGAATTTTGACAAAAGTCAAAATTTTAGCGTAAAGAGCAGGGGATGAGAAGCGGGTAGCTCCCCTCATATATGGAATTATTTCTATTCATTTTCAGTTTTAATGTTGTTCCTTACTTTCAGTTGAAAAAAAAATTGTTTTTTTTTTCTATTTATAAAAGGAGTAAGGTCAATGTCTCTCATATTTTGCGGCTACAAAATTGCAACATGAAGTGAAATTTTAGCCAAATATAGTACAGGCTTACTTGCTTAACCTTCAATTTTCATTGAATGTTTCTTTTCGTTTTGTAAGTATTTCACCTCTCAGTGCTAATTATATAAGGAAAGCTTTGGAAAAGGAAAATAATTTTTTCCCTGTTTGTTCTATTAATATTTGAATGTTTCGATGCTACAAAAAAAAAAAAAAAAAAAAAAATCCCTAATTTTTCCTTATCTGTGATTGAAATACTTTTGTGTTGCGTGACTCTTGGTCGTGAATTTAATAGTTTTGCTACAATTTTCGGAGATGTGACATATTTGTCGTTTAGATCATACTTTTTCGGATGTAAATCATTGCATCAGTCTATTTAACATTAAGGATTCCGTAATTGGTGTTGAATTAATTGCTGGAGTTCAAACTTTGTGACTTTCAGTTCAAGAGTTCTTTGCTATATTTTACGTTTATGAATATTATAATGAGTGGATTGTTAATAGATGGTCTGAGCTTGGCTCACGAACATTGGCAAGCTTGAAATTACCATTCGTACTGTCTATGGATTAGGTTGTGACGATTGCTGTTTTTTGCATATTTTGGATAACTTCGAACACTTTTAGAAGCATGGATACGTTACATTTGTGAATAATCAATAGTTATATTCTATTACTAATTGAAACGTTCAGTATGCCAACTATTCTTAAGAATCCATAGATGGTTCGCCAGAGCTCAAAATCTCCTAGTTGTCATCTTCACTATTTTAAGATAAATTGTTGAGGACAAAAAAAATCACAAGTTCTAGATGACCTCACACCTTAAGAGCATGAGTCATTTGATAGAATTGGTGAATAATCTGCATTTAATGTGTTATAAGTGAAAATAATTAAGACATAAACTGATATAATCATTGTTCTTTTAATAGTTTTGAAGAGCTTGTGTAAGTGATATCTGGTACAATTACAAGATCGGGCTCACATAGACATTAGTTGATATTTGTATTTGCTGTTTACGATGGCGTCTATGGATTACATTCTGAAATCCTTAAGACGTGCTGCGGAGAAAAAGCGATCTGAGAAATCAGATTTTTGGAGGGATGTGAGGATTTCTGAAACTTCTAAGAGATCAAATATAGTGCCGTTAACTTCTGTTGAAGGCACTTATGTCAGACGAAACTCTAAGGAAAGGACTCTGAAACATCAACAATCTTCCTCTGCAAATGGGTCAAGAATATTGAAAGGAAAGTAGAGACGAATAAATTTCTTTTGGACGCTTTTACGAATCCTAGAACTAAGCTTTGACTTCCTTACCCAGAAAAAAAAACTTTGAAAAATTAATATTCTTTGTCGCCATGTATATATGCTTTGCTGGAGCCAGAGAAACTGTTAAAATTTATTGAATTCCATACAAAATAATAAACTTCAATGGAATGGGCTTGAGTTGGTTTGATCAACAGGTATCGATGCTACTTATTTTATAATATCTCCTTTGAAATTTATGGAAGCTCCAAGTTTTTACAAGTCTGTGTTAATATAACTGAACACAATGTGATTCTCTTCAAAATCTTCTACCTAATAAAGGTGCTTCAACTTAGCTAAGGTAAAAATAAAGTCGTACTTTGCCAGAAAAAGAGAACGCCAAGAGACACAAAAATTATCAGTGAAATAGAATTAAACTAAAAGGAGTAAAAAATAGGAAAGTTGACCTAAGAAAAATGTTGTAGATGGATTTTTTTTTTTACGACGTAACTTTTGCCTTTTGCAATTCTTTTTAAAATCTGCTTGCTAAAAAAAAACTAAAATTAGTTGAGGTACTATGGATTACCAATTAACTGTCAAACTGCTCAGACTTAATTTCCAAGGTACTAAAATGATGTTTTCACCTCATACATTGACCTTCCACCCTTGCCCCCAAGAGCGCCCCAATTTTTGGCCTCACTTTAGAGCAAGTATAACATCTAGTAAAATAATCTAACAAGTAAAATAATCTTCGGATTATTTTTTGCAATGGGAGAAGAGAACTGGATTATGGTTGTACTCGAAATTTTGTTTCCGAGGGCCAAGACATCGGAGAGAAGTGTGCAAATGCTACTACTGCTCCTGGCAGCTGGTTAAAGCTCCAAAAAGTCAGTGGTCAACACAGCTTTGTAAGCTCCTCTTCCACTTCATTATGTCCAGAGCTTTGGTCTTCACTCCCTTTCATGAACTTTCGATTTTTTTTTTATTCTTTCTTTGTGACCTTGTCCAAACCAAGAGGATGTCCTGCCTTTTGTTTGACCCTAGCTGGCTTTCAAAAAGCACAATTTTTAGTGGCCTGTATCTTTTCATTCGGAAACATGTACTAACCATCTGAACCTTCCTTTCACAGCAAACCTAGAGCAGGGTCGGGGAACACTTTGTCATAGGACACATAAAACAAATAAAAGAACAGGCCTCCAAAGATAAAGTATTTTAAACCACAAAAAATGAATAAAATATAATGTGGAAAACATGGAGATGTGGAGGATAACTGAAAGACATTTGTTTTTCAAACAAAGAGTTTGTAAGGGAAACTTACTCAAGTAAGTAGTTTCGGGAAACTTTATTATAATTTTATTCGACCAAGCTTCAAATATAAACCACGAGACACAATCTTAGACATAATTAGCAAAAGATAGCATGGGAAACGAAAAAACAAATTGGAATGAGCTTTTTTTTTAATGAAATTGACATTTTTATTCGATGAATTATTTTCGTTTATATATATATATATATATATATATATATATATATATATATATATATATATATATATATATATATATATATATATATATATATATATATATATATATATATATATATATATATATATATATATATATATATATATATATATATATATATATATATATATATATATATATATATATATATATATATATATATGTAAAATCCTAGTGATTTACATTATTGAGGCGACGACTTCGATTGATAGATGTGGGATTTAATTCAGTTTCAGTACAAAGGCTTCTACTGAGATTAAATCCTCCTGTCACTTCTGTCATTTTTGTGCGTAAGTACCACACAAACAATTTGCGAACAGCTGAGGAGATCACAGTTTCAGCAGTTAAGCCACAGTCCACCAGGTTTTCTTTTAGAACAAAGACCAAAAGTATGGGCGAATTTCTGGAAATCCGAAAGGCTGCTCAAGAACCTGAAATGACGTTTTCGGTACTAACATTTACTCGCTGGATTTCACATTTTAGGAAACTGTCCGTAGTGTATTTAAGGTCTCGGACAGCCTATTAGATTATTTGGCAAGAACTACTCTGGTTGGTTGTCATATCATGGATTCAATACTGTCTGTCATCCTAATGCTCTTAGATCTTAATTTATAAAGAACAAAGTGCTGAAGAGTGTAACTATGTTCTGCCATTCAAGGAGACCAATAAAGAAATACAGCTTTCAAACCGATGAATCTCAAAAAAGGGAAATAGGTGTTATACCCTAACGTTTTTCTTTGGCTCGGAGTTTTTACTTTGTCATAGACTTCAGTTCAATTGGTTGAGTTATCCAAAACAGTCCACTTCATCTTTTACCAGAATAATTTCCACTCAAAGCAGAAAAATGAAATTCAGATCCGGTGAACACACAAACGTGGACTCAGTCGTGTTGTTTTTCTAAATTGTATTTTTTCCATGTAATTCTGCTCTGATTCCAATCAGTAAACAAGTCGCAATCGAACAGGACTGAAAGAGGCTATAAGGAAAGTTTATAGGAAGTAACTTCTTCGTGGTATGCAGCTTTGAGTGGAGCTTTGAATACGGAGAATTAGGGGTGGAAATTCGAACCAACTTCGTTCAAAATATTAGAAAAAAACGACCTCCTCTAAAATATTCTTATTTAACAATATCGTTTATTATTATTGTTCTAAAAACAGAGAAGTAAAAAAATACATATTTTTGAGGGTTGTTTTCAAGTGGCCTGTTTTCAGAAAATGAAAAAAAAAAAAAAAAAAAAACAGTGAAAAATGTTGGCTGTTTTCCACCTAATATGAAGTAGTAATACCTCGATCTATAAATGCAGACATTTGACAAGGACCCTCAGGATACCATCAGGAGCACCAAACATATTTCCGAGAAACTGGTTTTTGAATTGACTTTATCTTTAATGGTGCTTTTTTTTCTAATAGATGACTTCCCCATGAAAATTCATACCAATATTTCAAACATGTCGTTGAATGTAACAATTAATACATATGGTTAACTGTGTGTTCCTTTCCGTGTTCTTGAACCGATTTTTCAGACTGTAGGCCTAATAAAGCATTGAATCTTGATGTAAATTATGGTGTCTGAAGCGACTCCCCTGTGTAGATAAAACCAAGCGCATTTTATATATATAACTATTTAATAATTAATTTTTCTCAATAGCTGACTTCCTCTTGCGATTTGTGTCTTTATCTTGTGTGTACTATTTTGTGAAAAATTCTTATAGCAATATGCTCCGAAGTGGTAATCTAAGGATATCGTTAGCTGTGTGGTTCAATTACAGATTTTTCGAATACTAGTAAATTCATGAATCGTGCTAAAAATTATGGCTCCTGAAATAACTTCCTCTTATAGATACCCTCTAGTCGTAACATCTAGTCGTGCATATATATTATTTTCTTAAAGAAAGAGACTTCTTTTATTATGGGTGCAAAATTAATTTTTCGTAGCTTTGGTATGCTCTCTTCGCAAGCTCCTAGGTTAATCGCAAACACAAATTTTGACTGTTGTTTTATCACAAGGGTTGATCGCTCTCTGATATCCCGTGTACGTCTACAAGCGTCATTTGTTCTGCAACACGTAGCACATTTTTGGAACGCTTCTTCACGCCACTCGTGATCCACCTGCGCTTCGCTGGGCACACGTCACCCTGCATAGGACACGATTTTTGAAAGTTGAAAACCCCTCACTTTAACCAAGTAACTGCTGTTTTACTGTTATGTCGCAAAAAATAATAATAATAATAACTCTCAACACAATTGTTGACTATGTTTTGGATTATGTCTGAATAATCGTCGGATGTGGTGATCCAAAATACATTAAGTAATAAATTTTAAAGGAAAATAAAAAAAATTGGACTCTTTCATGGTTGTTTATACCCAGTCTTTCAACATTGAATTTGTTTATGGCTTTGAGATACGACTAAAGTGTTTTTTATTATCAAGACTTTGTTTCTCGTACGGATTCTGCTTCCAGAACAAGAACTTGTACATTGTGGGGAAAACCAAAAATATATTCAAACTTCATTCTTTGCTGCCTCACGTGAAATGAATTCTCACTTCCTTTGTATCTTTTTTCTTGTCAGCTCTTCTTGTCCCGTTCGACGATGTCTTGATTTTTCTCTGGCCCTTGCTGGCTTGCCAAAAGGCAGAATTTGTTGAAGCCTATCATCCTTCATCCATAAGCATGTCCAAACCATCTGAACCTTTCTGTTCATTTTAAACCTAGACAGTATGATCGTTCCATTTCCTTGTGTAATTTTTGTTTATGAACAGTCACTCAAATGAGTACCTAAAACTGTTCTCATTTACATATATGCCCTTATGATGGGGATGAAATTCAACCCTACCCTCTCCCAATCCAAAGATTGGTGCAGTAGACCTACTCTTGGAAAATTATGAACTAAAAATATATCTTTCTCCAATTTTAACGCGCCCCTATTTGGACAAATTTTGACACCTCTCTCCGCTATGGCACTTGTGTCTTTGAAGATGCTTCAGAATGCATCTATCGTATATCGTATTTTCCTCTACGTTTCTTAGTACCATACAAAACTACCGTCATTTTCTTGACTTCTTCTATCCCAGTCGTTGTTCTAAAGCCTGTTTCCGTGTTTCCAAACTTGATTTGAAAAAAAAAACGATGGGCCGGGTATTTCCCTTTTTTACACCTTAATTACATCCACCTTCCTTTCGGTTAGATTTGCCTAGGTCAGTAAAGCTATCCGCTTGGTCAATTTGCTTATTGGCTAACAGCCCTTCTTAACCCCCAACAATTCCTAATCTAAGCAGTCTGGTCTTCTCAACTTCGATCATCAAACCTGTTCTGGTTTACCAAATTCACAAAATCTCATCGACGTCGCCAGTACTTTCTTCCTGGACAAGTAAAACATCCGTATAGTACTGCTGGGCGATGTTTGATATCGATATTGATATATCAAATATCTCGGACCAAGTATCAATATCGAAACGTATTATCGAAACCGATATTTTTTAGGGATCTCTAACCCCCTTTATTCCCCGCGGAAAATCTACCACATGAGATTTTGCAATCAGCATACATCTTCGAGATTCTTTGCAGGTTTGAATTCTTTCATCTATAATTGATTTTATTTATCCTTATCTTACATCTTACCCTGGCATCTTTTTCGCAAGAATTCACTTCCGACTCCCAAGTCAGATACATATGGATTATGACCAGCTGAGAGTGAAAAGTTCGTAGCAAATAATGTTATAATGAAAAGTTGGAATTTTGAATGTTGTCAAAGCTGAACTAACTGATCAGACTGGGTGAATTGTCTCAGTCTGGAGAATTATGTTAAGGAAAAGGAGCTATCCTATCTGTCACAGATAAATTAAGATATGGTAATCTAGCTTAATTGTAGCTATATATATATATATATATATATATATATATATATATATATATATATATATATATATATATATATATATATATATATATATATACATGGGCGCCCATATGAGGGGGCAGGGGGCTCCTGCCCCCCCCCTGGCTGAATGATGCTGCCTTATTTTTATATTTTTGTTCTGAGATTTCTATTATATAGCATTAAAAGTGCCAATTAAATTAGGTTTGTCCCCCCCTGGAATTCAGCTTATGGGTGCCCATGTATATATATATGTTGGTGCTATTAAGGCTCACCTTATGAAAATTGCCACTGAGTGGGGGATCAAGAAAAAGGTTGTTGCTGTAGTAACTGATAATGGAGCAAATGTAGTTCGGGCCGTAAAGGATGCTGCATCCCAAGTATTTACTGGATGGACACATGTTTTGTACTTCGCACATACTCTAAAGTATGTGGGGGGTGCTATTAATGATACTGCAGAATTGTTGCCTCTCGTCCAAAAGGGTAGAAATATTGTCAGCTTTTTCAGACGTGGTGTTGTAGCTACCGACAAGTTTCGCCAGGTTCAAATCTCTATTGACAATGTTTGCATCAAAAAACTAAAACCTGATGTGATCACTAGATGGAATTCGCTACTCACTATGTTGCGTAGTCTACAAGATTTGGAAGAGTCTGTAACAAGTTCGCGGGCGCTTCTCGGTAAAGGGGACCTCAAATTCGCTAATATTGAGTGGAGTATAATTTCAAATGTAATTTTGTTGCTTACATCGTTTAAAGAGGTGACTACTGAGCTCCCTTCTGAAAGCTTTCCCCCATCTCGAAAGTCCTGCCTTCGTTTAAGATTTTGAGACGCCACATTGTTCAGGTAGATTTTGGTGGATTCTCAGATATGGCTGATGAGCTTCGAAAGGCTTTGCTGAATAAAATGTATTGTGGATTTATAAGCCTTGGTCAAGTCACACCCGTCGCAAATGCAAAATATCTTGACCCTTGTTTCAAGAAAATGCATATTTCACCAGGCGATCTTCTACAAATTGAGAGCAAAATTGCAAACGAGATAGATTTGGCCTTGCTGGCTGCTGAATCTCGATCAGAAGATACAAGTACCATCGCAGTCCCTGTGCTGCAGTCATATCAGAATCAAGCCAGTTTTTGGGATTCACACGATGAAGTCCTTATAATCAATGCAGGATATGCTTCGACTGCAGCCAAATATGTCATGGCTCTGCAAACTTTAAATAGGGAGCCAATAGTTTCAAGAAAAGCTAGTCCACTCAAGTGGTGGAAGTCTCGTGCATAGGGGTCCCTAAAACACCTGTAGGAAATTGCAATGAAATTCGTGTCTGTGCCCGGTACCAGTGTCTTTTCTGAACGAGTGTTTTCCAAGGCTGGTCAGATAATTATCAACGGCGGAACCGACTCTCAGGGAAAAACATTGACATGCTGCTGTTTTTGAATAGCCATTAGTTCATTTTTCTCTTTTCCTGAGCTCAAATAATTCCAAATCTGAATTTTTATTATATTCATTTATGTAATCCAACTTTACTATTATTGTTTGATTTTATGTTATTTGGATTTTGAAAAAAAAAGCTATACAAAATACCCTTTATTTACCATTTGCGTTACTGATCTTCGGCAAATCCATGAGTAGCAAAATACTGATCCGAAATATCGATATATCGAATGTCGATAGTAAAAATATCGATATATTGATCAATCAAAATATCGCCCAACACTACCGTATAGTCTGATTCGAACTTTATTTTATTTTGCCATTTGTTCTATCCCAATTTTCGCTGCGTTTCTTAGGATAGCATCGGTCAAGGTAATCCATGTAAATGGGGATAATAGCAACCCTACTTTATTCCCGAAGCCTCTCCGAATCACACTTGATCTGAAGATTTAAGCACTTTCGTGAAGCGAATGATCTATTGTGAACAATGTGACCGATGTATCCAGTGGGCTTAGCTTCGGGAAGTCGAGTATAGTCATCGGTTTAAAAGAAGCATCACGTAACGCCTGTTAAATTACAGCAGCCGTCGTTTCTCCGGCTGAACAAAAACACCCAATTAAGAAGGTATACTGGTTGAAATGAGCCTCTACAGGAGAGCTCGCAGAGAGAAGAGGGTGTCAATACGAAAAAAAACGTTGATAGTCTTCGATTATAAAGTGCCTAATCTCTGAAAGAGTTGCTGATACTGGAAGTACTTAGCGTTAAGAAAAGTTTAATATTAAATCGAATAGTTTAATATTAAATCGAATAGTTATTCGAACATCCAGTTGTTACCCAACACCTGCATATTTTTTATATAATGAAACTTAGACTAAAGGTCTGATCCGAGTTAAACATGCTCAGTTAATCCTTTCCATCTGATATTTCAGGTGCACATTTGATTCAATCTGTCTAAATCTCCTGAGAGGCCATTCAATCTTACCATCCTTATTGGTTGTTCCTCTATTCGTAGCACCCTGATTCAAGGCTATAAAGTTATATTATGTCTGTTTGGTGGAAGGGAAACTCAAGCCCTTATGAACAACATCGTCACAGACTCCTCTTTCGCTACTTGAATAACTACTTTTTGGTTACCCTGCCTTTGATTTGCTTACCAATAAAATCACTGCCAAAGAAATCCACCATTTTCAGATAAGCCTTCTAGATTGTTATTAACCTTGATAGAACTTATTATATTACTCCAAGAAAAATATTTTGGGAAATGAGATTCGGGACATTCAGGCTAAAATGTGGACAACCAGGATTTTGCTAATTTAATTTAGATAACTGAGATATTTTATTGCCTTATAAATTAATTGAAGTGTGAGGAAAACAGCAATTGACCGTTGACCACAACCTTGAGATTTCTCTAGCTCGATAAAATTAAAAGGTGTATGAGATTTCATTTTCATTTATTTTTTTTCTGGTGAGATAAAACGATTTCAATTCCAGAAACGATTTGATTTTTTTTTCTTTTTTTTTGAAAGAAAGATTTTTTGCGTAGGGGGTCGCTCTCTTGGATTTTGGTGAATTCTTTCTTTAACGACAGATACATATGTGAGTAAGCGAACACTACACTTTCTACCGTCTTAGCTGTTACTAACCAAGGCTGCCATAAATTTTTGCGAAGGAAGTTTCAAAGTGAGTAAAAAAGATACATTTCTAGTGTCCCTTTAGAAAACGGATGCTTCTTAAAATTTGCCCCTCATGCCGCTTCGTGGTTTTCGTTAATTCGCCCCCCCCCATTGTGCTATTGCACGATGTGTAAAATACTTCCTTACTGCTGCTATCAATTCATGCACCACCAAGCCGCATGTGGCCAACATAGCCGCGCAAGGTTTTCCCACACCCTAATATGCTCCCTAATCAATCTATTCCCTATGGGGTTGGTTAAACGATTTTTCATACGGATTCAACAGAATTTGAATTTCAGTTTAAGAAAGTTTAAAGCATACATTGATTGAAAATAGACATTATCTTAGCCTTGCTAAATATTGATTTTTTTTTATACAAAATTCATTTTGTAATAATAATTTATAGTAATCGTTCTTAGAAACACAGTATTTTTCAAGGGGCTGGACTTTTTTCTGTAGCTCGAATCCACGCGCTAAACTGTTCAGTTTTTCAATTCACACAGTTTTACGCATCGTATAATCCCAAAGTGATAAATTCAGAAGCATTTCGGAGCAAAGAAAACTTTTCTTACTAGGTGGTGTGCAACAAATATGGAAATGGCGTCCTAATAAACAGCTGATCCAAATATTTATACGTTCAGTTAAACCAAATATAAAATTTTTCGATGAAAGGAGACTTGTTACATTTATCAAATAATGACAAAATAACATCTCGAGCTCCACGCATAGAGATGTCACGTTCTTGATAAAATAAAGTGGACGTTGTGAATAAAAGAGGCCTGTTTTTGTTTTGTTTTTTAGAGTCTGCGCCAAAGACTAAAATAAATAGTTTGCAGCCAATGTGTTAGCAAGCCCCTATTGGAGCTTGAGACTAGTGCTCGGCTAAGTAAAGCAGCCATGAACTATCAATATATCAGCGAATAGGCTAAGATGAGACTAGACAGTGCGCGTTTTCTCTGCAAATGATTGCATGTTTATTCACAAAGACTCACCAATTTGTCCAATATTTCCAATTTTTGAAAGTGCTACTACCATTTAATTACTTAAAAAGGTATCCTCTGGATATTGCCTCTATGTTTTGACTGGAAATAATAAATTTGCTGTCGAATAGGTAATCATTCGAAAAAACCTAGCGTTTTCCGACATCAAAAAGAGACAAAGTCCTTTATAAGAATATACGAACTGTAGACGTGTAATCTCAGTTTTTCTCAATACAGAAGGATAAATCAAACTTAACGATGGTTTAATTTGCAAGAAAAAAAAATGTCAGAATATTCTTTTTTCAGTTGTGGTCTTTTTATACCCTAAAATGTTCCGGCGTCACTAAATCTGATAAAGTGTTTGAAAAAGCCTTAAAATTGCCCTTTTGGTAACACCGTTACTAACAATTCTCTAATAGCTTGCGGAAACTTATGTGTTGGTTAGCAAATTATTGTTGTCAATAATTTGTGGAAACATGATTTGCCGCGAAACTAAAAAATAGAACCTCCGAATCTAAAAAAAGATTCGGCATTGGATCCTAAAACTTTAAAATATGCATAAATTGCAATAGAAAACTGAAAAACACAAAAGTGGTACATGAATATTTTTGATTTTTTTTTATCTTAGGGCTTGTATTGCAATGTCACTTGGGTTATTTGAATAACTATGTTAACTTGTTAAACAAGCGCAGAAAGTAGTAGGGGAACAACCCTTAATGTATTAAATTAAGAAAAGAACTTCATAAAATTTAGAAACGAAGCACAATAAAGTGATGTTTAACTTACTGGATTTTTTTTTGCTTTCATTCGAAGCCTTTACCCCAACTGAAATTTATTCGTCTCTGGCTATTTAGATGACACAAAGTGCAAGGAAAGACTATCAATAACCAGCCCAGCAAGGGCTCAATCAAGAGAACAATTAGTGAAAAGCAAACAAGACATGATTCAAGAGTGGCTGCGTAACCATCGTAATCAATCAGTATCCACTGTTAACCCCTCATTCAAAAGTGGGTGGCCTAGACACGCGACTAATCAAGAAAAAGCCATGAATGAGTGGGAAAACGTGCACCACGACACCAAAGAATTCAATATAAATGATGTTAATAGTGTTAACGCTTTTCATGCAAATAATGCAAGTTTTAGATTTTTAAAGAGTGACAAAAGAATTGGAGACTTAGATACTTTTTCTGAAATTCTGAGCAGAAGGTTCAATCACTCCAGAAGGTCATCTTCTTCATCTTCTGATAGTTTGGTTTCCAATTCCTTAGACGGTGAAAATATCTACGACATGGGAACTGTGGAAGAAAGTAAAGGGGTGGTAAAAATTCGAATTGGACCTGAAGAAAAGACACCGGAAGTAACTTTCCCCAAATTGCCATCAAGTCCCAATGAATGTATATATCTTAGAAATGGTCTTCCGCTCTTGGCTTCCTCGCCTGATAGCTATGGGCTCCACAGCAACTTTTCTCCTCTAACGGACCGTTCGGAGAAAATAATTGGTCCTCTGAGATTTGACAAGAAACACCCCTCTCCAGATTACTTTAACTTTAGTACAAAAAGTAATCTTGTGAATGAGCACTTGGAGATTAATACTTTGGAAGGAAATAAACCTGAAACCTCAGACCGTAAACCTAAACGGTATAATTCTGTTATTAGCATATCAGAACCAAATTCGTCGTCCAGCGCATGTCCGTCGCACGATGTAAATAGACTAGATGTCCCTCAGCTCATTAATCCAAAGAGAAGTGAAAATTATCCTGTATGTGAAAATGTTGAAGATGCGAATCGTGAAAGCGAAAGTAAACGGTCAAATATTTCACAGTTTTATTCTGATGTTCGTAAACAAAGATGCTCTCAAAAAACTAATTTTGACATGGCTAAAAGTAAAAGGTGTGGAAGAGCTCAAAGGATATATAGTGACCTCAATGATGAATGGGATACACCCTATGATAAGAGTAGTGTCTTCGATAAATGCGAGATAAATTCAATGATCGGTCCTAAGTTTTTGTCCAATATAGCAAAGTATAGTGAAGATAAAAAAGGAGGTTGTGATTATCAGCCACCTAAATATAAAAATGGCTTGTCCAACAGTAGTTACGATGATTCGTCCGAAAGTTATTCAGAAAAGGAAGCTTCTATTTCTGAATGGGACGATGTCTTAACCGTGAAAAAAAGTATAGATCGGACTGCAGCGACTAACAAAAATATTCTGATTGAGCCATCTCGCCTTTTGATTCCCAGGCCCAAAATTATATGTTCACAAGTGTCAGTTGCCAGAGAAAGAAACGTTCATAATCTAAAGTCAAATGCATCAAATAGACGCGGATGTGATGTTAAAACTAAGCTAAAGGTTCCTGATTTGGATGAATTGAATACAGCACGAGATGAAGAAAAGTGGAAATTGACTCAGTTGTGGGATTCATGTCTTCATGGGAAGAATAGTGAGATGAATTGCGAAAATGGTTAGCAATTTTGTATAATTAAGCTCATGCAATTGATTCCCATCTTTGTAAATAAATTAGTCAGTAATACTATTTTTTGTAGCTAGGCAAGGTAGTGATCATATTTGATTAATTTCAATGCCTTTATATGGAAATTTTTCGCTCTAATTTGATGGAACACAAAGAAATAAAAATGTCGATATCATCGGAATTATAGACTATAATTGATTTTTTTTTAACTTGTCTAGCAGAAAAGAAAGACATCTAACTGTTCTGTATTTTTATAGTTTTCTAACTGTATTATTGTTGGTTTTGGGATAGATAAGAAATGATGAATGGTCCTGATAAAAATTGGTGATTGATAATACGAATTGTTTGTTAACTTTATATAATACTTGTAGCCAGGAATGTAATACTTTCCGGTGGGTTTGGAAGAGGGGGTGGGATTGTACTTGTAATACAAGCGCAAAACAGGCGAGAAAAAAAAATGGTGAGAAATGAAAAGATTTTGGGTGAGTGAAACACCAGCGCTTCCTGCATTTGTGTCTATATTAATTCTCATAATTTTTTTTTTTGGGGGGGGGAGCATTATTTTTTTTATTTTTTTTTTGGGGGGGGGGGGGGGTTGCCTCTGAACGAATTTGATGTTTATTGTTGGTCAGAGATATCTGTATAATTTACTATTGAAGTCAAAATATGGAACTGCAAAATTTTTGGTTGGTCTGGTTCCAGCATTAGAAACCAAAGCGTCTAATGAACAATTTACTTGAAAACTGTATATTGCTTAGGAACTTCCAATTTGGACCTACATTTTAAAGTTGCAACCTAAAACCAATTATAGATTGAACATTTGAGTAATGACGTTATATCTATTGCTTTTCAACCACCCCTCCCCCTAAAAACACAACACCGAAGAAAATATGATAAAAAGTTCTAGGTAGACATGCACTGCCGGATAAAGCTGTTTCCGTATACTCTTGAGTAACTGACACCTTCTTTCGGTAACGAGATAGAAAAGGGTATATACGTGTTTGCATTGACGCTCGAACAAATGATGACACAATGGTGTAAAGCTCCCTTGAAGAACGTGAAGGGGCTAATAAAAACAATGCTTTTTGTACAAACAGTCATTAACGTCATACCATACCATAGTCATTAACGTCATACCACTTTGCTTTTAAAAATAGCAATTGCTCATTGGCGATCCTACTAGTCCCACTCTGGACCACAAAAGTGGCGCCAAAAGAGCTTGAGGCCTCAAGATGAAATGGGAAGCCAAATTCGGGAACCTGACATATATGAAGAGGTAAATCTGGATAATTTAAGGCAAGCAGTCATTACACCAGGCTGAATGGGACGATTCTCCGGGTGAATGTGTAGAGTTTAAATAAAAGGTTAACATATAAAGGTTTTTTGCCTTTTAAACGTTATTACAAAAACCACTAGATATAACAATTTCCTTTCCAACGAGCCCTTAGACAGCTCTCTATTATGTTCTTGTGCCCCGCTAGCAGTGAAGAAGAAAAAAAAAGACACATTACAAAAAAAGTAATTTTTCTTTTTTTTTAAGCTGAGGGCTGTAAGTTTCCTGTATAGAGTTTGTGGCAATAACAGTTCCAATAATGTACTTTTTTTTTGATCCGACACATTTCTATTAAATTAGTTTTCAAAAAACATTTTATTATTGAGATTAATCGAGATAAAAGTTATCATTTCTGAATCATTTACAGATGTTAATTTTTTCGCACTACTGCCTCTAGGCCTACTACTAACAACTCACCGCAGCACCAAGCCACCTGAGGCCAACATAGCTACGCACGCTCCTCCTCCATCCTGATCTATTCAAAGCCTCCCTCTACACCTTCCAAAGACGTTTCCCTTAACTCTTTCTTTATGACATCCTCCCAGCCCAATCGTGGGCGAACTACTTTCCGTTTCGCCCTAGATGGTTGGCCAAAAAGAACAATCTTCGCCAATCTGTCATCCTTCATCCGAAGAACATGCCCTAGCCATCTCAATCTTTCTCTCATTATAACCGTAGAAAGTGGGATTGAACCTCACTTTTTGCACAGACTACTGTTTGACATACGCCCAGTCAGCCGGGTACCCAAAACAATCCGTTGGCAATTTCTCAGGAAAACGTAGAAAATCCCTCCGTTTTTCAGGGTGCCCGTGCTTCAGAACAATATTTGACCACTGTCATCAATGTAGCCTCCAGTATTCTAATCTTGGTTCGCAGACTTATCTTCATATTCTTTCAAGCCTTTTTCAATTGTCGTTACTCAACGTCACCTTTTCATCTTCACTTATTTCTAGCCTTAGCGACATAGTCTTCTTAACATTAATTTTCAAGCCTATTTTAGCACCCTGAACCTGCAAAACCTCTAAAAGTTCATTCATTTTGCTCACATTTTCATCTAGGCTGCTTAAATCATCAGCATAATTTAAGTCCAGGAAAGTTTTTTCTTCTCCATTTGATTCCGCGTTCTCCCATTTCTTTTCCTATGTTCTTTAAGACTAAGTCCATTAAAAGGACCCATAGAAATGGGGATAGAACGCAACCCTGCTTAACTCCTGATTTAATACGGAACCAGCTACTAACCTCATTTCCTACCTTAACCACAGCAGTGTTGTTCTCTTACATAGCACTAATCACTTTAGTGTATTTATCTAGTATACTATACAAGGGTAAGACCTCCGCTAAAGATCTTCTATCAGCTGAATTTCGCGTTTGTTCAGAATTAATAAAACTGAGGACTAAAGGCGTTTGGTGTATTAGGCATTCAATAATTAACCTAAGAGTGAAAATCTGGTCGACACATCCTCTACCGTTCCAAAAACCGCCCTGTTCTTCCCTTAAAACTTTGTCTACATCATCTCTAAGTCTAAAAAGTATCATCATACTAAGTAATTTACTACTTACAGAAATCAGGCTAATGCCTCTTCAATTATCACACTCACTGTCGTCACCTTTCTTATTCAGGGGTTTAATTAGGGTTTTCCTAAAATTGATAGGTAGTTCCTCTTTTTCAAGAATCATATTCACAGTCTTAAGTGACTTATTTCTAACCTCATAGCCATCATACTTAAGGAACTCATTTACCATACTATCATCACCCGGGGCCTTATAATTTTTTTTTCCCTTTTAGTACTGTCACTAATTCTTGCTCACTAAATAAATCTTTTTACACATCCAAGGCGTCACAAACTTTTTCATTTTCCTCTATATCTTTTCCTGTAACTCTATCGCGCTTTACCACACTCTCAAAATGTTCTGCCGATCTCTCTTTAACTTTTTTCTTCTCCCTAATTATGGCCCCGTTTCTATCTTTAACTGGACAAGTCCAGATTGACTACTCCCTTTTAATTTATTAACATGCCAGTGCAATATTTTACTGTTATGCCGTCTAGCTGCATCTTTCAGATCCCCGGAAATTGTATCCATGGTCTCCACGTCACACCTCCTTAGTTCTTATTTTAATGCTTTCTTCACTTTCTTTACATTTCTCTTATTTCCATATGATCTATCACTAAGATAATTCTTGTTCAAGCCCCTTCTTTCTATTCAGCATAAAGCCTTTTCACTGATATTCCTAGCTGCGTTTCTAACTTTCTTCCCTAAGACACTATCAGCAACTTCACAAATTATTTTCCTAAAATTATTCCGTCCATTTTCCACTTTGTAAATTTTTAAACTCTCCAGATTAGTATTCAACTTTTTTTTTTATCCGCGTTTTTTTAATTTTCGGTTACTTTGAGCCGTGGTTCGTTCTTTACTTTGTTGCAGCATTTGCTGTTACCATTATATAGCCTATTGGAGATTTTTTTCCCCTTTTGTCCGTACTTCATACAGTTTAAATGGTTGGGACCGTGAATAATTACACAGCTGTCAAATATTGAATCTATGCACAGCTTTTGAAACTCAGAAAGGAAATCAATAAAAGCGTTTACTAGCAGGGCTAAAAGCGCTAAGTGGCTGGTATTTTGTATAAGATAATATTCGAAACAATAGAAAGCGTTCTTCCAAACCAAATACGTTTGCTAGAGGGCACATTTGTCAGTACAGCAAAGAAAAAAAAAGATTTTAGGGCATGTAGTGAAGTTGTAAAAGCCATCAGGTTACTGGCGGGAAGTAAGGTCCTTAAGGCTACTTTGGGTGCTTGACTTGCTCAAACCGTCACTTGTGCGGTATCTTCAAGCTTTCAAAAAGAGCAAGCTATGTATCGCAATTCTGTTTTTTGAGTTGTCTGGGGCTCTAGAATATTATTAGCAATATCGTTACACTGTTCACTCGGTTGCATATAGTCAGCACTATCTTCTGTAAAATGTTGTGTTATATAATTATAAGAAAAACGTCATAGTAGGCCCTAATTCGGCTCTATTTTTAATATACAAGTGTCTCCTAGTATCTCCTTTTTACAAAACAATCAACCTTAACGGCCTCTTATCTTATCCGTATATGAAAGGGACTCCCCCTCCTCAACGCATCACTCTTTATGCTTAAGTTTGACTCTTTGTCACAACTCTACTTTTTAATACAACAAAAACTTTAGCGTAAAGAGCAAGACGTATATCCCCTTGATAATAACCCTGGAACATCTCCACATGAAAAATTTTTGCAAAGAGAATGTAAGACAAATAAAAAGAATATCGTATAGTAATTCTGTCAAATCCCTCCAGTGTAACATTTCCACGGGAATATTCACCCCCCCCCTCCCAGAAATTTCCCTTCCCAGGGAAGATTCTTCATATAGAAATCCACCCCAAGCACCCCCCCCCCCCCGAAAAATGTCTATATACTTCCTCATAACAAATACTATACGTAAACAATGGGCGAATTTGATAACTTACAGGCCTCTCTCCACGGATTCTGGGGTGTCATTTTACGCATTAAGACATAATTATTTGATCTTTTAACTACTGAACAAAATGGCTGGGTCAAAATTTTGATCAGATTATTTTGGGGAAAAAATGGGCGTGGGAGGGGGAGTGATCTGTCTTCTGGCAAAAATAACAAAATTCCACATTTTTGCAGATAGGAGCTTGAAACTTCTACAGTAAGGTTTTCTGGAAGGCTGAATCTGATGGTGTTATTGTCATTAGGATTCCTTTAATTTTAGGGGGTGTTTGTCCCTATTTCAAAAATCAGCCAAATTTTCTCAGGCTCGTAACTTTTGATGAGTAACACTAAACTTAATGAATCTTATATATTTGGAATCAGCATAATAAGCTTATTCTTTGATGTATCTATTGATATTACAATTCCGTTTTTTAGAGTTTCGGTTACTATTGAACCGAGTCGCTCCTTAATTTCAGTTCGTTACCATGAACTGTTTGATCCTATAAAGATGCCAAAACCCACTGTAGCGATAATTTCCTGCCCAAAATTATCACACTAAATAAAGAACATCCCTCATTTACCGTTTAACGTAGGCTATTAATAAACGCCGTACAGTAATAGAAAACACTGTTGAAGCTAGCTTTATGAGGCAAATTAACATAGTCGTTCCTGTTCAATGTGAGCAGAAAGCTCTGCATACTCCTAGAAAAGGAAGCAGAGTTCAAGACATTTTGCTTAATAATACATTTGAGTTGGCAACCTTACAAAAAGTGCGGGTTACAGTGTTCACGATTGGCCTTTGAACTGTTACAAAGTTTTTAATTGATGCGAACTGGGATATATTCAAAGGGACGGCTTGTATCTTGTTTTGCTGTTTACTTTTATTGTAACATTACTCGCCAGCTAGGAACTGTCTCCTTAGATTTCAAAGATTACATATCTGGATAATTGAAAGTAAAGAACAATATAGTTGTGGTCAATTTATTATTGGTTACCTTTCGCACCATCAAATAGTTGCGATGACCAGAATCCTCACAACTTGGTCTAATTAGCCTCTTTCCTGAGAATAGGGAGACTTAAATGCCTCTGTTTTCTTCTTCTGTTTTTTTCCTCCCTAGGACATCGTACTGAAGGAGATGTCGTAGAAACTCCACCAAGAACTAATTCGAAAGGAAATCATGATCTCTACAAACTTTTGAGATATAAATTTGATTGAGGCAAGTAGCTGTCTAGTTTTTGGCAAAAAGCATCGCATAATATGGTGTCTCAGAAATAGACAAAGGTGGGAAATAATTGCTATATTATTTGAATTGGCATGTCTCAAAACTCATGTCCTGATAGTCACTCATGATGCCTTAGCTCAGGGGGATAGTAGTCCATCGTTTTCTTGATTCTTTAAAGTATCGGAGAATCGAGGGCGTATTCGTAGAGACTTAAGCAAGGGCTCATTCCAAAGAAAGTCTTGGATGTTACTAATTATTTTGAGATTAGTTTGACCGTGGTGAAATATTGGCACCTTTTAACTGCAAAAATTAATTATTTCAAAAATGTAAAAAGCTGAAAAATTCAACACTTTATTATTAATCTCGATATGTTTAAAAACTACTTTGTATTTTCTTCCATATCCTTGACCTCCTATTTGAAGGACATCAGCTCTTCCTTTCTGAATTATTCACCTTCTAATGAGAGATTTGGTGTAACTTGTTTGTTTGAAATCCCAATTATTTAGAACATTTATTTTGTACCCTTTTCTCTGCGTGGGAGGGGGCCTAGTTGCCCTCCATTTTTTTGGTCATTTAAAAAGGGCACTAGAAATTTTACTTTCCGTTCCAATGAAACCTCCCACGATATTCTAGGACAACTGGGTCGATACGATCACCTCTGGGAAAAAAAACAACAAAACAAACAAACGAATAAACACACATCCTTGATCTTTCTTCTGGCAAAAAATACAAAATTCCACATTTTTGCAGATAGGAGCTTGAAACCTCTGCATTAGGGTTCTATGATACGCTGAAGCTGATGGTGTGATTTTCATTAAGGTTCTATAACTTTTAGGGGGTGTCTTCTCCTTTTTTTCGAAAATCAGGCAAATTTTCTCAGGCGCGTAACTTTTGATAGGAAAGACTAAACTTGATGAAAGTTATATATTTTAAATCAGCATTAAAATATGATTCTTCTGATGTTTCTCTTGGTATCAAAATTCCTTTTTTTTAGTTTCAGTTACTATTGAGCCGGGTCACTCCTTACTTACAGTTACCACGTTACTGTTTGACAAAAGACAAGCCGAGGCAAAAGTTAAAGGTCCAATAAAAAAAATTTAATTTTAAAAAGGCACTACTTCTAATTTAAGGTTCATTTGGGCATCATGACATAAAGAATAGGCTCAAATTTTCTGAGTTTAGAAGACAAGAGACAGTGAGAATCCATATATATTGGCCTCCCGCGTGCCAGGTATTACGTTGGAGGATATTTCCATGGAGGATTTTTTCATGGGGGAAGGGACATTTCTATGGTAAGTAAGGAGCGATCCGCGTCAATAGTAACCGAAAGTTTAAAAACGGAATTTTGATACACAGATAGACTACATGAAAAGAATCGGATTTCTATGGTGATATCAAATATGTAAGTTTCATCAAGTTCGGTTCTAGCTATCAACAATTAGGAGCCTGAAAAAATTCGCTTTTTTTTAAAAAAAGGGTGGAACCCTAAAAGTCATAGAACTTTAAAGAAAATCACACGATCAGATTCAGCGTATCAGTAAACCCTACTATAGAAGTTTCAAGCCCATATTTGAAAAATGTGGAATTTTGTATTTTTTTGCCAGAAGAAAGATCACGGATGCGTGTTTACTTGTTTTTTTCTCTTAATGAATCTTAGCGAAACTTAATCTTAATTTAGTTAAAGAATCTTAGTGAAAATTACACCATCAGATTCAGCGTATCAGAAAACCCTACTGTAGAGGTTTCAAGCTCCTGTCTGCAAAAATGTGGGATTTTGTATTTTTCGCCAGAAGAAAGATGACGTTATGCATTTTTTTTTTTTTTTTTTTCAGGAGTGATCATATCGATCCAGTGGTCCGAGAATATCGTAAGAGGGCTCATCGGAACGAAAATTAAGAGTTCTAGTGCCCTTTTTAAGAGACCAAAAAAAGAGGATCGCAACTAGGCCCCCTCCCAAGTTCATTTTTTTCAAAGTCACACGATCGAAATTTTGAGATAGCCGTTTTGTTTAGCATAGTCGAAAATATAAAAACTATGTCTTTGAAGATGACTTAATCCCCCTAAGCCCCCGGGGGAAGGGCTGCAAATTATGAACTTTGCCCATTGTTTACAAATAATATTGGTTATTGGGAAGTATATAGACGTTTTCAGGTGATATTTTTACTAGTGGGGTGGGTCGGGGGAGGTATTACGTAGGAGGATATTTTCATGGAGGAAGGGACATTTCTATGAAGGGGGCGCCGGATTTCCAAGCTTATTCAAAAAACGATCAGAAATTAAATAAAAAAACAATTTTTTTCAACTAAAAGTAAGGAGCAACATTAAAACTTAAAACGAACAGAAATTATTACGTATATGAGGGGGTTTACCCCCTAGTCAGTACCTCGCTCTTTACGCTAAACTTTTTTTTAGCACTTTGAAAAAAGCTATCTATTCTAATTAAGCGGCCTTTATGATTCAAGAGTCGTTCTTAAAGAATTGGAACAAAATTCGAACTTTAGCGTAAAGAACGAGCTATTGACTAGGTGGCAAAACCCCTCATATACGTAATAATTTCTGTTCGTTTTAAGTTTTAATGTTGCTAATCCTTTCAGTTGAAAAAACTTGTTTTTTGTTTTATTTAATTTTACAAAGGCCACTTCTAATTTAAGGTCCATTTGGACGTCATGACATAAAGAAAAGGCTCAAATTGTCTGGACAAGCGACAGTGAGAATCTATATATAGAAGCCTGCCGAGTGCCGGGGCCCGGTTCTATATATATATATATATATATATATATAGATAGATAGATAGATAGATAGATCGTGTATTTCAAAAAGCCCAAGAGCCATATACACACAAAAAATATGAAAATAGAAAAATTACAACAGAGCAAATTACAAACACACATTAACATGAATACATAGCGAAAAATACCTTCTGGTAAAATACAAAAAAAAAATAACTTTAATTCCATATAATTAATAATTATTAATTGTAAAAACATTTCCTTCTTTTTAATCCCTTCTCTATGTACGCACCAATACGATATATGTACGCACCAATATATATATATATATATATATATATATATATATATATATATATATATATATATATATTGTTTCTTTTGTTTGTGTCTTCTAGAACGGAAACAGAAACAGCAATAAATAAAAAAATCAGACAAAAGGATCAAAATAAGAAGAGAAGCAAAAAAAAAAAGGAAAGTTAAAAATTAAAACAAACCATAATGTATAATAGCTATTTCTGTCAAATCCAGAAAGCATAAAAAAAACGCAAAAAAAAAAAAAAATATGCAATTCTGTTACTTCAGGTAAAAATTATTAAGTAACATAACATACAATTTTAATCTTTTTATTCTTTTCGTCCCACTATTTATTGGCTTTCGTTGTTCAATTTTTATTTTATTGTGTATTTTTTTGTTCTCGTCCGCGGTAAACACGCATTTTTCTATACAGGTGAAATCTTCGCCTGATTTTTTTTTTCTTTCCCTATTTGTACTACTCAGTGACCTTATCCCCTTTTGTTTGCTAAAAAATGTAAATAAACAAAAAAAAAATCGGCTTTTAGACCTTAGATTCGGAATTCAGTGATGCGTCCGGTTTGAATGATAAATTAAATTTGCTTATTAGATGTATTTAGTAGCATAGGAGCCCCAAGAATCTTGACTACGAAAAAAAAAAATCAATCATAAATAAAAAAGCTTCACTAAATAGATAAAAAAAAAACAAGATAAAATAAAAAAAAAGCAAAATGATGTCACTTTATATTGCATATCAAAATAAAAAAAAACTGGGCAATCTTACACACTATAAAAATCTCTCCCTATATTTCATGGCTGTCCGAAGTAACCGACCTACCCTTCTTATAGTCCCAAAATACCAGCTATTCGTATATTTTCCGCCAATATAGCCTCCTTCCAAAGAGCTGAAACCTCAGCCCTTTCAGTTCTTTGCTTAGCTTCGTAATAATTCAGTGATATCCTTTGAAGCTGTTTCTTAGGACTAAGCTAGGATAAACCTAAAGCGTGTCAATTTCTAGTTACAATTCTGTAAAACATCGAAGATAATAGAGTCAATGAGGGATGCATGCTTTTTAGTATATATTAAATAAATAAAAACAAGTTTTTCAACTGACAGTAAGGAGCAGCATCAAAACTTAAAACGAACAGAAAATATTACATATATGATTTGGTTCGCCCCCTAGTGAATACCTCGCCTCTTTAAGCCAAATATTTTTTACTACTTTCATAAGAGCTATTTATTCTAATTAAACGGCCTTTGTGATTCAGGGGTTATTTTTAAAGAATTATAATAAAACTCACACTTTTGCGTAAAGAGCGAGGTATTGACTAGGGGGTGAACCCCCTAATATATGTATTAAAAATAAATGAATATATGAATATTTTTTTAAAACGAACAGAAATTATTCCAATTATTAAAATTATTGAAATTATTAAAAATAAATGAATATATGAATATTTTTTAAAACGAACAGAAATTATTCCGTACATGAAAGGGGCTGTCCCCTCCTCAACGCCTCGCTCTTTGCGCTAAAGTTTTTATTGTTTTAAAAATAGTGTTGTGAGAAAGAGTCTAACTTTAGCGTAAAGAGCGAGGCGTTGAGGAGGGGACAGTCCCTTTCATATACGGGATATTTTTTGTTCGTTTTAAAAAATATTCATATATTTTTAATAGGCCTACGTATATTGGTGTGTTCGCCCTCTAGTCAATACCTCGCTCTTTACGCTAAAGTTCGAATTTTGTTCAAATTCTTTAAAAATGACCCTTAATCACAAAGGCCGTTAATTAGAATTAATTAAAAAAACTTTCCGAAAAATAAGTTTTTCAAAGAAAAGTTAAGGCCATTTTAAACTTAAGCTCAGCAGATACAAATAACTTATAAAATTCAAACTCAAAACGAGCAGAAATTACTATTTAAGAATAAATGAAACCCAAACGAACAGATATTAAATAAACAATCATAGCAAAAACATACAACAAGTAATAATATAAATGAATAAATAGATCTTAAAGCGAGTATTTTCCTATTGAAGTATAAATAAATCTTAAAACGAACAGAAATTAAATAAACAATCAATGCAAACAAACATACAATAGATATTAATGTAAATTAATAATTAATGAGCTTTCAGCAATCAATATCATTACACATCAATAATTACACATCATTATACATCAAATATTCAGTTTAATTTATTAGCTCTTTTCAAAGTTGTTAAAGACGAATATAGTTTCCCTACAAACAAGTGTTTGGATACTGCCTCCTTTCCTAACTGTAAATAAAAACCAAAAGCCGACTGCGTCATTGGCGCTTAACTGAAAAAGGATTATAATACAAATATTTTCTTTTCCAGTTCTTACAGCATTGAAAATAAAAATATAATTACAGTGAAATAAATTCTTGAACTGATGGATCTTTCAACAATTAACATCAAATATTCAATTTGATGTTGTTTATACTTTCCAAGACTATTCAAGACGCATATAGTTTTCAGTAAAGCGCAAATGACGCAGTAGGTTTTAGACTTTTACAGTGAGAGAAGGAGGTCATGCCCCAACTCTTGTTTGTGGTAATTTTTGTTCGTTTCAAGCTTGATTTGCATATTCAATATAAGTATCACTCGTTTTAAGATTTATTTATTAATTTACATTAATATCTATTTTATGTTTGTTTGCATTGATGGCTTATTTAATTTCTGTTCGTTTTAAGTTTCATTTATAATTCAATAGGAAATTTTTTTTTCGTTTTAAGCTTGATTTTCATATTCAATCGAAGCATTACTCGCTTTAAGATCAATTTGTTAATGTATATTATTACTTGTTGTATGTTTTTGCTTTGATTGTTTATTTAATTTCTGTTCGTTTTGGGTTTCATTTATTCTCTAATATTAATTTCTGATCGTTTTGAGTTTGAATTTTAAAAGATATTTGTATCTGCTGAGCTTTAGTTTAAAATAGCCTTTACTTTTAATTGAAACAGTTATTTTTCGGAAAGTTTTTTTTTTATTAATTTTTGTTCGTTTTTGATTTTGTAAGTTTAAAAAAATTCCTTATTTCGAAATCAAACTTTTAGAA
This sequence comes from Artemia sp. Qi Xiang Cuo, assembly GCF_049724085.1. Classification (NCBI taxonomy): domain Eukaryota; kingdom Metazoa; phylum Arthropoda; class Branchiopoda; order Anostraca; family Artemiidae; genus Artemia; species Artemia sp. Qi Xiang Cuo. The sequence goes on from NC_142806.1 coordinate 34,605,944, forward strand.
AGAATCAAATATTCATCAATGTATCAAAACTGATATCAAAGTAACAATATCAGTGAAAAAATGGGTTTGTGTCAACCTCGGAGTTTTTATTATCTGATGTTTGAACTATTTTTAACAAAATTGCTATCTCAAAATTTTATCGGATGGGTTTGGGGGAAAAGGGCGTGGGGGACTAGATTAATCTTCGGTCTCTTTTGACTCTTTAAAAGTGAACTAGAACTTTCTATTTTCAATCAAATGAGCCCTCTCTGAAGTTTATACGAGTATCCCTTCTATAAGAACCATATATATCCCCAGAGTATAACTTACAAGGCTTGTTGCCTTCCGATCTTTTTTTCACTCTGACAAAATGAACTATAACTTTTAATTTCCATTCAAATGAACCCTCTCTGAAGTTTATACGAGCATACCTTCCACAAGAACCATATATGCCCCAAGAGCAATACTTACAACGCCGGACCCGGCCCCGGGGGGGGGGTTGAGTCGACACAGGAGTTTTTCTTATCTGACCTTTGAACTATTTTTAACGAAATGGCCATACGTAAAGGAGTTTTTATTATAAGATCTTTGAACTATTTTTAACAAAATGGATACCTCAAATTGGGGGGCCAGTTGCCTTCTGATTACTTTTGACTTTTAAAAAGGGCCCTAGTACTCTCGATTTCCAATAGAATGAACCCCCTTTGAAGTTTATACGATGACCCCTTCTATATGAAGTGCCTCTGGGGAAAAAAATCGAGTGTGGGGGAGGCTAGCTGCCCTCCAATCACTTTTAACTCTTAAAAAGTGAATTACAACTTTCAATTTCCAATTAAATGAGCCCTCTAGGAATTTTATACGAGCATCCCTTCCATAACAACCATATATGCCCCCAGGACATAACTTACAACGCCTATCCCCGGCCCCTTGGTGGCTGTTTCGAAACAGGAGTTTTTGTTATCAGAACTTTGAAATATTTTTAACAAAATGAGTATCTCAAAATTTTTTTCTGATGCATTTAGGGCGTGGAGGAGCGGGGGGGGGCTTTATCTGACCTTTGAACTATTTTTAATGAAATGGGTATTATAAAAATTTTATCGGATGGGCTTGGGGGAAAAGGCAGTGTGTGGGGGGGGGGCTAGTTGCCCTCGGATATCTTTTGACTCTTAAAAAGTAAACTAGAACTTTCAATTTCCAATCAAATGAGCCCCCTCGGAAGTTTATACGAGCATCCTTTTCATAAGAACCGTATACGCCCCCAGGACAACACTTACAACGCCTATCCCCCGGGCTCTGGCGGGCGTTTTTTTTTATCTAATTTTTGAACAATTTTCAAAACACTGGCTATCTCAAAATTTGTAGCGGACGGGTTTGGGTAAAAAGAGTGGGGGGGGGGGCTAGTTTAACTCTCTTGACTCTTAAAAAGTGAACTAGAACTTTTAATTTCCAATCAAATGAGCCCTCTATGAAGTTTATACGAGCATCCCTTTCATAAGAACTATACATGCCCAAACATGGCATAACTTAGAACACCTTCTCCTGTGCCCTGGGGGGCTCTATTGACACCGGATTTTTTCTTATCCGACCTTTGAACTATTTGTAACAAAATGTCTATCTCAAAATTTTCATCAGATGGGTTTTGAAAAAGAAGGCCTGGGGGGGGGGGGGCTAGCTGCCCTCGGCTCTCTTTTGACTATTAGAAAGTGAGCTTGAACTTTCAATATCCAATCAAATGAGCCCTCTCTGAAGTTTATACGAGCATCCCTTTCATAAAAACCACATATGACCCAGAGCATAACTTAGACCGCCTGCCCCTGTGCCCTGGGGGGCTGTATCGACACCTAAGTTTTGTTATCTGACTTCTCAAAAATTTTCAACTTAATGGCTATCTAAAAATTTTAGTCAATGCATTTGGGGAAAAAGGGGCGTGGGGGTGGCTAGTTGCCCTCCAATCTCTTTTGACTCTAAAAAACTGAACTAGAACGTTCAATTTCCAATCAAATGAGCCATTTCTGAATTTTTACGAGCATCCCTTCAATAATAATCATATATTTGCCCAAAGCATAACTTACAACATCTGCCCTCGGGCCCTGGGGGGCTGTGTTGACCGCTGAGTTTTCATTATATGGTCTGTGAACTATTTTAAAAAAAGCTATCTCAAAGTTCTTATCAGATGGGTTTGAGGAAAAAAGGGCGTGGGGGGGGGCTAGGTGCCCTCTAATCTCTTTTGACTCTGAAAAAGTGAACTAGAACTTTCAATTTCCAATCAAATGATCCTTGTTTGAAGTTAGTACAAGCATCCCTTCTATGAGACCCATATATGCCCCCAGGGCATAACTTACAACGCCTGCCCACGGGCCCTGGGGGGTTCTGTTGACATCGGAATTTTTGTTCTATGATCTTTGAACTATTTTTAACAAAACAGCTATCTTAAAACTTTAATTGCATACCTTTGGGAAAAAAGGGTTTGGAGGGAGGAAGCTGGTTACCCTCCAATATCTTTTGACTCTTAAAAACTGAACTAGAACTTTCGATTTCCAATCAAATAAGCCCTCTCTGAAGTTTATGCGAACATTCCTTCCATAGGAACCATTTATGCCCCCAGGGCATAATAATCCTGGCCCCTGAAGACTTTAGGAGGAGCGTCCTCCTCAAACATATAATTTCCAGAACTTTCAACTACGTTGAACAAAATGGCTATATCAAAATTTTGATTGGATTTGTTTGGGGAAATGGTGGGCGTGGAAGGGGTGACAGGTGCCTTAGAATCACTTTCGACCAGTAAAAAGGGAACTCACCATTTAAATTTTCAAGCGAATGAGCCCTTTCTTCAGTTTCTATGACAATGTCGTCCATACAAAACCTTATGTGCCCCCAGGGTATAACTTACAACCCTTGCCCTGAGGGCTGTGGGGGAGTTGTCATCCTCAAAGACCTAATTTCCAGAACTTAAAACTACGTTTAATAAAACGACTTTCTCCAAATTTTGATTGGATGTGTTTTGGGAAAAGGGGGGCGTGGGGGGGGGGGAGGGGGTTAGTTGCCCTCCAATCACTTTCGACTATTAAAAAGGGAACTAGCCCTTTGAATTTCCAATCGAATGAGCCTTTTTTGAAGTTTCTACGACAACGCCTTCTATAAAACCTTATATGCCCCCAGGGCATATCTTAAAACCCTTGCCCTGAGGGCTGTTTTGGAGTGTCCTCTTCAAAAATATATTTTCTATCTGGAGATCAACTACACTGAACAAAATGGCTATCTCAAAATTTTATTGGATGTGTTTGGGGGAATGATGGGCGTGGGGGCTAGTTGCCCTCCAATCACTTTCGACTATTAAAAAGGGCACTCGCCCTTTGAATTTCCAATCGAATGAGTCTTTTTTGAAGTTTTATCGACAACGCCTTCTATAAAAACCTTATATGCCCCCAGGGCATAACTTAAAACCCGTGCCCCGAGGGTTTTGGGGGAGTGTCCTCCTTAAAAACATTTTCTATATGGAAATCAACTACGTTGAACAAAATAGCTATCTCAAAGTTTTTAGTGGACGTGTTTGGGGGACGTATGGGTGTGGGGGGAGCAGGTACCCTCCAATCCTTTTCGACTGTTAAAAAGGGCACTAGCCCTTTGAATTTCCAATCGAACGAGCCTTTTTTTGAAGTTTCTACGACAGCGCCTTCTATAAAAAACCTTATATGCCCCCTGGGCATAACTTAAAACCCTTGCCCTGAGGGTTTTGAGGGAATGTCCTCCTTAAAAACATATTTTCTATCTGGAAATCAGTTACGCGAACGAAATAGCTATCTCCAAATTTTGATTGGATGTGTTTAGGGGAATGATGGGCGTGGGGGGGGGGGCTAGTTGCTCTCCAATCACTTTTGACTATTTAAAAGGGCACTAGCCCTTTGAATGTCCAATCGAATGAGCCTATTTTAAAGTTTCTACGACAACGCCTTCTATAAAAAACCTTATATGCCCCCAGGGCATAACTTAAAACTCTTGCCCTGAGGGTTGAGGGGGAGTGTCCTCCTCAAAACATATTTTCTATCTGGAAATCAACTTCGCTGAACAAAATGGCTATCTTAAAAATTTATTGGATGTGTTTGGGGGAATGATGGGCTTTTGGGGGAGGGGGGCTAGATGCCCTCCAATCACTTTCGACTATTAAAAGGGCACTAGTCCTTTGAATTTCCAATCGAATGATTCTGTTTTAAAGTTTCTACGACAACGCCTTCTATAAAAACCTTATATGCCCCCAGGGCATAACTTAAAACCCTTGCCCTGATGCTTCTGAGGGAGTTTCCTCCTCAAAGATATACCTTCTATGTGGAAATTAACTACGCTGAACAATATGGATATCTAAATCTTTTGATTGGATGTATCTGGGAAATGAATGGGCGTGGGGGAGGGCTTCTTGCCCTCCAATCACTTTTGACTATTAAAAAGGGCCCTATAGCTCTTAATTTCCAATTGATTGATTCCCTTTTGAAGTCTATATGACGACCCCTTCTATATGAAGTGCCTCTGGGAAAAAAAAAAATAAATAATAAAACATTGGAGCCGTATGGCCTTTACTATATGCAACGCCATAGCGTTGCCTCTGATAAATAGCTTTTATGAAAATACTAAAAAGTATTAAAGAGCGGGGTATTGACTAGGGAGCGAACCCAATCATATACGTAATATTTTCTGTTCGTTTTAAGTTTTGATGTTTCTGCTTACTTTCAGTTTAAAAACTTGTTTTTTTATTTAATTTCTGATCGTTTTTTTTAAATAATGCTAGGAAATCCGGCGGCCCGTTCATAGCAATGTCCCTTTCCACATGAAAAATTTCTCCATGCAAATATCCTCCCACTTAACCCCTGACTCACCCACCCCCACTACCATAAAAAATCCCATCTGAAAACGTCTGTATACTTCCCAATAACCAATACTATATGTTAACATTGGGTAAAGTTCATAACTTTTAGCCCTCCCCCCGGGGACTTTGGGGGATTAAGTCATCCTAAAAGACATAGTTATCAAATTTTCGACCAGGCTGAACAATATGGCTATCTCAAAATTTTGATCGGGTGACTTTGGGAAAAAATGAGCATGGGAGGGGGCCTAGTTGCCCTCTATTTTTTGGTCACTTGAAAAGGGCACTAGAACTTTTAATTTCTGTGATAATGCCACGATATTCTAGGACCACTGGGTCGATACGATCACCCCTGGAAAAAAAAAAAACACACGCATCCGTGATCTTTCTTCTGGCAAAAAATACAAAATTCCACATTTTTGCAGATAGGAGCTTGAAACCTCTACAGTAGGGTTCTCTGATACGCTGAGTCTGATGGTGTGATTTTCATTAAGGTTGTATAACTTTTAGAGGGTCGTTTTTAGAGTTACGGTTACTATTGCGCAGGGTCGCTCCTTACTTACAGTTCTTTACCACGAACTTTTTGATTGGGAAACATAACAGGAGAAAAAAAAAATCGGTTTCGTAGCATCAGGTGTAAATAGCCTGTAAATTATGAGAAGCTGCTTGTTCGTTCAGCGAAGAGAAAACGTGGACTAAGTTGTTTCAGTGAACATTTTGACAGTATTCAAAGCTGCTAGATCGAATTGACTTCGGACCTAGTTGGACCTAACTAATTTTTCGAAAAACCCTATTCAGTGTGTTGATGTCAGTAAGTTCGGAAGCCATAGTGGAGGACAATTTTCTTTAAAATGATGCATCATGTGTTTTCAAATTAGTTTTGTTTTGATATTTATTTCATGACCAATTCTTTGATATACCTGCTGAAAAATATCTTAATCACTAGGCAACCTTTCCATTCCTACATTAAAGTCTAGAAACTAATCCGCCTTTCTTCATAGCAACATCAAAAGTGAGGCTATTCGGGAAAGGACGTTAATTTGTTTGAAAATAATAAAGCTATCTCTTATATAACCTGAGTTTCATTCTTTTCTTCTGTTTTAAGCAACCCATATCAACATTCAGATGTTTAGAATATCAAAAGTCAAGTAGAAATTGTCTTCCTTTGAACAATAATACCCCGTTCCGTCCACCCGAAATTTTGTAGTGAAAATGTTATAAGGACTTATTCAACAAAACTGTGGTTCAACGAAAATTTTAATTATAATCTAACATTTTGATTTTAAGCAGAAAAAGTGAAAAAGCACAACGCTACCAATCAGTTTACAATTGTTGATACATACAACTTAACATAAATAGATTGGGGTGGGGCATATGGGGCTGGTAGCCCACATTATGTGGGCTAGGTCTGGAATTTTAGCTCGTGAATGATTTGACAAACG